>NW_020356227.1:0-114307 GCF_002211085.1 Panicum hallii | reverse complement strand
TAGTTCGGGTTTTGCATCGACTTTCGTGCAGTAACGAAACGGTCCGAACGCCCCAAACATTAGTTTTGGGTCCAATGGAATGGATCGGGTGCGTTCGTTGCGAAAAATAAGACGCGAAATTTTAGCGAACTTGTGCGTTAATGGCTCCAGTTCGGCCAGTTTTGCATCGACTTTCGTGCAGTAACGAAACGGTCCGAACCCAAACATGAGTTTGGGTCCAATGGAGTGGATGGGGCGCGTTCGTTGCGAAAAAAGCCAACGCAACTCATTTAGCGAACTTGTGCGTTAATGCACCAGTTCGGCCAGTTTTGCAAGACTTCGTGCTGTAACGAAACGGTCCCGAAACCCCCCAAAACATGAGTTTTGGGTCCAATGGAGTGGATCACATGCGTTCGTTGCGAAAAAGCCAACGAACTTCATTTAGCGAACTTGGGCGTTAATGGCGCTAGTTCGTCAAGTATTGCATCGACTTTCGTGCAGTAACGAAACGGTCGAGAACGCCCCAAAACATAGTTTTGGGTCCAATGGGAGTGGATCGGGTGCGTTCGTTGCGAAAAATTAAAGACGCAAACATTCATTTAGCGAACTTGTGCGTTAATGGCTAGTTCGGCCCAGTTTGCATCGACTTTCGTGCAGTAACGAAACGGTCCGAAACGCCCCAAAACATGAGTTTTGGGTCCAATGGAGTGGATCGGGTGCGTTGTTGAAAAAAGCAAGCAACTCATTTAAGCGAACTTGTGCTAATGGCCACAGTTCGGCCAGTTTTGCATGACTTTTCGTGCTGTAACGAAACGGTCCGAAACGCCCAAAACATGAGTTTTGGGTCCAATGGAGTGGATCACATGCGTTCGTTGAAAAAAGCCAAGCAACTTCATTTAGCGAACTTGGGCGTTAATGCAAGTTTGGCAGTTTGCATCAGACTTTCGTGCAGTAACGAAACGGTCCGAGACCCCAAAACATGAGTTTTGGGTCAATGGAGTGGATCGGGTACGTTCGTTGCGAAAAAAGCCAGCAACTTCATTTAGCGAACTTGGGCGTTAATGGCGCTAGTTCGTCAGTTTTGCATCGACTTTCGTGCAGTAACGAAACGGTCCGAAATGCCCCAAAACATGAGTTTTGGGTCCAATGGAGTGGATCGGGTGCGTTCGTTGTGAAAATTCAGACAGGACTTCATTTAGAACATGTGCGTTAATGGCACCAGTTCGGCCAGTTTTGCATCGACTTTGCATAACCAGACGGTCCGAAACGCCAAAACATGAGTTTTGGGTCCAATGGAGTGGATCGGGTGCGTTCGTTGCGAAAAATTCGAACGCACTTTTTTAGCGAACTTGTGCGTTAATGGCACCAGTTTGGCCAGTTTTGCAACTTTCGTGCAGTAACGAAACGGGTACCCCCAAAACATGAGTTTTGGGTTCCAACGGAAGTGGATCACATGCGTTCGTTGCGAAAAAAGAACGAACTTCATTTAGCGAACTTGGGCGTAATGGCGCTAGTTCGTCAGTTTTGCATCGACTTTCGTGCAGTAACGAAACGATCCGAGACGCCCAAAACATGTTTTGGTCCAATGGAGTGGATCGGGTGCATTCGTTGCAAAAAAAAGACGCACTTCATTTAGCGAACTTGTGCGTTAATGGCAGTTCGGCCAGTTTTGCATCGACTTTCGTGCAGCAACGAAACGGTCCGAAACGCCCCAAAACATGAGTTTTGGGTCCAATGGAGTGGATCGGGTGTTCGTTGAGAAAAATTCAGACGACTTCATTTAGCGAACTTGCGTTAATGGCACCAGTTCGGCCAGTTTTGCATCGACTTTCGTGCAGTAACGAAACGGTCCGAAATGCCCCAAAACATGAGTTTTGGGTCCAATGGAGTGGATCGGGTGCGTTCGTTGCGAAAAATTAAGACAACGTTTTTTTAGCGAACTTGCGTTAATGGCGCTAGTTCGGCCAGTTTTGCATCGACTTTCGTGCAGTAAGAAACGGTCCGAGATGCCCCAAAACATGAGTTTTCGGTCCAATGGAGTGGAACGGGTGCGTTCGTTGCGAAAAAGCCAACGCAACTTCATTTAGCGAACTTGTGCGTTAATGGCACTAGTTCGGCCAGTTTTGCATCGACTTTCGTGCTGTAACGAAACGGTCCGAAACGCCCCAAAACATGAGTTTTTGGGTCCAATGGAGTGGATCACATGTTCATTGAGAAAAAAGCCAACGCAACTTCATTTAGCGAACTTGGGCGTTAATGGCGCTAGTTCGGCAGTATTGCATCGACTTTCGTGCAGTAACGAAATGGTCCGAGACGCCCCAAAAACATGAGTTTTGGGTCCAATGGAGTGGATGGGCGTTGGTTGCGAAAAAATTAAGACGCGACTTCATTTTAGCGAACTTGTGCGTTAATGGCGCTAGTTCGGCAGTTTTGCATCGACTTTCGTGCAGTAATGAAATGGTCCGAGACGCCCCAAAACATTGAGTTTAGGTCTAATGGAGTGGATCGGGTGCGTTCGTTGCGAAAAATCAGACAGGACTTTTTAACGAACTTGTGCGTTAATGGCACCAGTTCAGCCAGTTTTGCATCGACTTTCGTGCAGTAACGACATGGTCGAAACGCCCAAAACATGAGTTTTGGGTCCAATGGAGTGGATCGGGTGCGTTCGTTGCGTAAAAATTCGAAGCGACTTTGTTTAGCGAACTTGTGCGTTAATGCACCAGTTTGGCCAGTTTTGCATCGACTTTCATGCAGTAACGAAACGGTCGAGACGCCCCAAAACATGAGTTTTGGGTCCAATGGAGTGGATCGGGTGCGTTCGTTGCGAAAAATTCAGACAACGTTTGTTTAGCGAACTTGTGCGTTAATGGCACCTTAGGCCTGTTTTGCATCGACTTTCATGCAGTAACGAAACGGTCCGAGAGCCCCAAAACATGAGTTTTGGGTCAATGGAGTGGATCGGCGTTCGTTGCGAAAAATTCAGACAAAAGTTTGCTTAGCGAACTTGTGCGTTAATGGCACCACTTAAGCCAGTTTTGCATCGACTTTCATCGCAGAAACCAAACGGTCCGAGATGTCCCAAAACATGAGTTTTGGGTCCAATGGAGTGGATCGGGTGCGTTGGTTGCGAAAAATTAAGACGCGACTTCATTTAGGCGACTTGTGCGTTAATCGCTCCAGTTCGGCTCAGTTTTGCATCGACTTTCGTGCAGTAACGAAACGGTCCGAGAACCCCAAAACATGAGTTTTGAGTCCAATGGAAGTGGATCGGGTGCATTCGTTGCGAAAAAAGCCAACCAACTTCATTTAGCGAACTTGGGCGTTAATGACGCTAGTTCGTCCAGTTTTGCATCGACTTTCGTGCAGTAACAAATGATCCGAGACGCCCCAAAACATTAGTTTTGGGTCCAATGGAGTGATCGGGTGCGTTGGTTGCGAAAAATAAGAACGCAACTTCATTTAGCGAACTTGGGCGTTAATCGCCTAGTTCGGCAAGTTTTGCATCGACTTTCGTGCAGTAACGAACGGTCCGAACGCCCCAAAACATGAGTTTTGGTCCAATGGAGTGGATCGGTGCGTTGGTTGCGAAAAAATTAAGACGCGACTTCATTTAGCGAACTTGTGCGTTAATCGCACCAGTTCGGCAGTTTTGCATCGACTTTCGTGCAGTAACGAAACGGTCCGAAATACCCCAAAACATGAGTTTTGGGTCCAATGGAGTGGATCGGGTGCATCAATTTTTTGCGAGGTTAATGACAATTGCCAGTTTTGCATCACTTTCGTGCAGTAACGAAACGGTCCGAGACGCCCCAAAACATGAGTTTTGGGCCAATGGAGTGGATCGGGCGTTCGTGCGAAAAAGCAACGCAACTTCATTTAGCGAATTGTGCGTTAATGGCCAGTTCGGCCAGTTTTCATCGCTTTCGGTTAACGAACGGTCCGAACCCCAAAACATGAGTTTTGGGCCAATGGAGTGGATCCACGTTGTTGCGAAAAAGCCAACGCAACTTCATTTAGCGAACTTGGCGTTAATGCACTAGTTCGTCAGTTTTGCATGACTTTCGTGCAGTAACGAAACGGTCCGAGACGCCCCAAAACATGAGTTTTCGGTCCAATGGAGTGGATCACGTGCGTTGGTTGCGAAAAATTAAGACGGACTTCATTTAGCGAACTTGTGCGTTAATCGCTCCAGTTCGCGAGTTTTGCATTGACTTTCATGCAGTAACGAAACGGTCCGAAACGCCCCAAAATAGGAGTTTTGGGTCCAATTGAGTGGATCGGGTATGTTCGTTCCAAAAATTCACACGTGACTCATTTAGCGAACTTGTGCGTTAATGGCACAAGTTCGGCCAGTTTTGCATCGACTTTCGTGCAGTAAGGAAACGGTCCGAAATGCCCCAAAATATGAGTTTTGGGTCCAATGGAGTGGATCGGGTGCGTTCGTTGCGAAAAATTAAGACAACAGTTTGTTTAGCGAACTTGTGCGTTATGGCTAGTTCGGCCAGGTTTGCATCGTCTTTCGTTAACGAAACGGTCCGAGACGCCCCAAAACATGAGTTTTGGGTCCAATGGAGTGGATCGGGCGCGTTCGTTGCGAAAAAAGCCAACGCAACTTCATTTAGTGAACTTTACGTTAATGGCACCAGTTCGTCTAGTTTTGCAAAGACTTTCGTGCTGTAACGAATCGGTCCGAAACCCCCAAAACATGAGTTTTGGGTCCAACGGAGTGGATCACATGCGTTCGTTGCGAAAAAAGGCAACGGAACTTCATTTAGCGAACTTGGGCGTTAATGGCGCTAGTTCGTCAAGTATTGTATCGACTTTCATGCAGTAACAAACGGTCCGAGACACCCCAAAACATTAGTTTTGGGTCCAATGGAGTGGATCGGGTGCGTTGGTTGCGAAAAATTAAGACGCGACTTCATTTAGCGAACTTGTGCATTCATGGCTCCAGTTCGGCCAGTTTTGCATCGACTTTCGGGCAGCAACGAGACGGTCCGAAACGCCCCAAAACATGAGTTTTGGGTCCAATGGAGTGGATCGGGTACGTTTGTTCTGAAAAATTCGGGCATGACTTCATTTAGCGAAATTGTGCGTTCATGGACCAGTTCGGCCAGTTTTCCATCGACTTTCGTGCATAACGAAACAGTCCGAAATACCCCAAAACATGAGTTTTGGGTCCAATGGAGTGGATCGGGCGCGTTCGTTGCAAAAATTAAGACAACAGTTTGTTTAGCGAACTTGTGCGTTAATGGCGCTAGTTCGGCCAGTTTTGCATCAACTTTCATGCAGTAACGAAACGGTCCGAGACGCCCCAAAATATGAGTTTTGGGTCCAGTGGAGTGGAACAGGTTCGTTCGTTGCGATAAAAGCCAACATAACTTCATTTAGCGAACTTGTGCGTTAATAGCACCAGTTTGGCCAGTTTTGCATCGGCTTTCGTGCTGTAATGAAACGGTTCGAAGCGCCCCAAAACATGAGTTTTGGGTCCAATAGAATTGATCACATGCGTTCATTGCGAAAAAAGCCAACGCAACTTCATTTAGCGAACTTGTGCGTAATGGCGCTAGTTCGTCAAGTATTGCATTGACTTTCGTGCAGTAACGAAACGGTCCGAGACGCCCCAAAACATTAGTTTTGATTCCAATGGAGTGGATCGGGCGCGTTGGTTGCGAAAAATTAAAACGCGACTTCATTTAGCGAACTTGTGCGTTAATGGCGCTAGTTCGGCAAATTTTGCATCGACTTTTATGCTGGAATGAAATGGTCCGAGACGCCCCAAAACATGAGTTTTAGGTCCAATGGAGTGGATCGGGTGCGTTTGTTGCGAAAAATTTAGACAGGACTTTATTTTACGAACTTGTGCGTTAATGGCACCAGTTTGGCCAGTTTTGAATCGACTTTCGTGCAGTAATGAAATGATCCGAGACGCCCCAAAACATGAGTTTTGGGTCCACTGGAGTGGATCGCGTGCGTTCGTTGCGAAAAATTCAGACAAAAGTTTGTTTAGCGAACTTGTGCGTTAATGGCACCACTTAGACCAGTTTTGCATCGACTTTTATGCAGTAACCAAACGGTTCGAGATGCCCCAAAACAAGAGTTTTGGGTCCAATGGAGTGGATCGGGTGCGTTGGTTGCGAAAAATTAAGACGCGACTTTATTTAGCGAACTTGTACGTTAATCGCTCATGTTGGGCCAGTTTTGCATCGACTTTCATGCAGAACGAAACGGTCCGAGACGTTCCAAAACATGAGTTTTGGGTCCAATGGAGTGGATCGGGTGCGTTGGTTGCAAAAAATTAAGACGCGACTTCATTTAGCGAACTTGTGCGTTAATGGCACCAGTTCGGCCAGTTTTGCAAAGAGTTTCGTGCTGTAACGAAACGGTCCGAAACGCCCCAAAACATGAGTTTTGGGTCCAATGGAGTGGATCACATGCGTTCGTTGCGAAAAAAGCCAACGGAACTTTATTTACCGAACTTGGGCGTTAATCGCGCTAGTTCGTCAAGTTTTGCATCGACTTTCGCGCAGTAACGAAACGGTCCCAGACGCCCCAAAAAATGAGTTTTGAGTCCAATGGAGTGGATCGGGTGCGTTGGTTGCGAAAAATTAAGACGCGACTTCATTTAGGGAACTTGTGCGTTAATAGCCCCAGTTCGGCCAGTTTTCCATCGACTTTCGTGCAGCAACGAAACGGTCCGAAACGCCCCAAAACATGAGTTTTGGGGCCAATGGAGTGGATCGGGTGCGTTCGTTGCAAAAAAGCCAACGCAACTTCATTTAGCGAACTTGTGCGTTAATGGCACCAGTTCGGCTAGTTTTGCATCGACTTTCGTGCTGTAACGAAATGGTCCGGAACTCCTACTTATTAAACATTCTACTTTCTTGAGTTTTGGGTCCAATGGAGTGGATGACATGCGTTCGGTGCGAATAAAGCCAATGCAACTTCATTTAGCGAACTCGTGCGTTAAAGGCACCAGTTCGGCTAGTTTTTCATCGACTCTTGTGCTGTAACGGAACAGTCCGAAATGCCGCAAAACATGAGTTTTGGGTCCAATGTAGTGGATCACATGCGTTCGTTGCAAAAAAGGCCAACGCAACTTCATTTAGCGAACTAGGGCGTTAATCGCGCTAGTTCGTCAAGTTTTGCACCGACTTTCGTGCAGTAACGAAACGGTCCGAGACGCCCCAAAACATGAGTTTTGGGTCCAATGGAGTGGATCGGGTGCGTTGGTTGCGAAAAATTAAGACGCGACTTCATTTAGCGAACTTGTGCGTTAATCGCTTCCAGTTCGGCGAGTTTTGCATCGACTTTCATGCAGTAACGAAACGGTCCGAAATGCCCCAAAACACGAGTTTTGGGTCAGTTGGAGTGGATCGGTACGTTCGTTCTGAAAAATTCACACGTGACTTCATTTAGCGAACTTGTGCGTTAATGGCACCAGTTCGGCCAGTTTTGCATCGACTTTCGTGCAGTAAGGAAACGGTCCGAAATGCCCCAAAACATGAGTTTTGGGTCCAATGGAGTGGATCGGGTGCGTTCGTTGTGAAAAATTAAGACAACAGTTTGTTTAGCGTACTTGTGCGTTAATGGCGCTAGTTCAGCCAGTTTTGCATTGACTTTCGTGCAGTAACGAAACGGTGCGAGACGCCCCAAAACGTGAGTTTTGGGTCCAATGGAGTGGATCTGGTGCGGTCGTTGCGAAAAAAGCCAACGCAACTTCATTTAGCGAACTTGTGCGTTAATGGCACCAGTTCGGCCAGTTTTGCAAAGACTTTCGTGCTGTAACGAAACGGTCCGAAACGTCCCAAAACATGAGTTTTGGGTCCAATGGAGTGGATCACATGCGTTCGTTACGCAAAAAGCCAACGCAACTTCATTTAGGGTACGTGGGCGTTATGGGCGCTAGTTCGTCAAGTATTGCATCGACTTTCGTGCAGTAACGAAACGGTCCGAGACGCCCCAAAACATTAGTTTTGGGTCCAATGGAATGGATCGGGTGCGTTGGTTGCGAAAAATTAAGACGCGACTTAATTTAGCGAACTTGGGCGTTAATGGCTCCAGTTCGGCCAGTTTTCAATCGACTTCGTGCCGTAACGAAACGGTCTGAACGCCCCAAACCATGAGTTTTGGGTCCAATGGAATGGATCGGGTCCGTTCGTTGCGAAAAATTTCAGACGCGACTTCATTTAGCAAACTTGTGCGTTAATGGCACCAGTTCGGCCAGTTTTGCATCGACTTTCGTGCAGTAAGGAAACGGTCCGAAATGCCCCAAAACATGAGCTTTGGGTCCAATGGAGTGGAATGGGCGCGTTCGTTGCGAAAAAAGCCAACGAACATCATTTAGCGAACTCGTGCGTTCATGCCACCAATTCGGCCCGTTTTGCAAAGATTTTCGTGCTGTAACGAAATGGTTCGAAACCCCCCAAAACATGAGTTTTGGGTCCAGTGGAGTGGATCACATGCGTTCGTTGCGCAAAAAGCCAACACAACTTCATTTAGCGAACTTGGGCGTTAATGGCGCTAGTTCGTCAAGTATTGCATCGACTTTCGTGCAGTAACGAAACGGTCCGAGACGCCCCAAAACATTAGTTTTGGGTCCAATGGAATGGATCGGGTGCGTTGGTTGGGAAAAATTAAGACTCAACTTCATTTAGCGAACTTGAGCGTTAATGGCTCCAGTTCGGCCAGTTTTGCATCGATTTTCGTGCAGTAACGAAACGGTCCGAAACGCCCCAAAACATGAGTTTTGGGTCCAAATGGAGTGGATGGGGCGCGTTCGTTAAGAAAAAATCAAAAGCAACATCATTTAGCGAACTCGTGTGCTAATGCCACAAGTTTGGCAGTTTTGCAAAGACTTTCGTGCTGTAACGAAACGGTCCGAAACCCCCAAAACATGAGTTTTGGGTCCAATGGAGTGGATCACATGCGTTCGTTGCGAAAAAAGCCAACGCAACTTCATTTAGCGAACTTGGGCGTTAATGGCGCTAGTTCGTCAAGTAGTGCATCGACTTTCGTGCAGTAACGAAACGGTCCGAGACGCCCCAAAACAATCTTTTTGGGTCCAACGGAGTCGATCGGGTACGTTCGTTGTGAAAATTCAGACATGACTTCATTTAGCGAACATGTGCGTTAATGGCACCAGTTCGGCCAGTTTTGCATCGACTTTCGTGCAGTAACGAAACGGTCCGAAATGCCCCAAAACATGAGTTTTGGGTCCAATGGAGTGGATCGGGTGCGTTCGTTGCGAAAAATTCAGACAGGACTTTATTTAAAGAACTTGTGCGTTATGGCACCAGTTCGGCCAGTTTTGCATTGACTTTCGTGCTATAACGACATGGTGCGAAACGCCCTAAAACATGAGTTTTGGTTCCAACGGAGTGGATCGGGTGCGTTCGTTGCGAAAAATTCGAACGCGACTTTGTTTAGCGAACTTGTGCGTTAATGGCACCAGTTTGGCCAGTTTTGGATCAACTTTCGTGCAGTAACGAAACGATCCGGGACACCCCAAAACATGAGTTTTGGGTCCAACGGAGTGGATCACATGCGTTCGTTGCGAAAAAAGCCAACGCAACTTCATTTAGCGAACTTGGGCGTTAATGGCGCTAGTTCGTCAAGTATTGCATCGACTTTCGTGCAGTAACGAAACGATCCGAGACGCCCCAAAACATTAGTTTTGCGTCCAATGGAGTGGATCGGGTGCATTGGGTGCAAAAAAATTAAGACGCGACTTCATTTAGCAAACTTGTGCGTTAATGGCTCCAGTTCGGCCAGTTTTGCATCGACTTTCGTGCAGCAACGAAACGGTCCGAAACGCCCCAAAACATGAGTTTTGGGTCCAGTGGACTGGATCGGGTACGTTCGTTGAGAAAAATTCAGACGTGACTTCATTTAGCGAACTTATGCGTTAATGGCACCAGTTCGGCCAGTTTTGCATCGACTTTCGTGCCGTAAGGAAACGGTCCGAAATGCCCCAAAACATGAGTTTTGGATCCAACGGACTGGCTCGGGTGCGTTCGTTGCGAAAAATTGAGACAACAGTTTGTTTAGCGAACTTTTGCGTTAATGGCGCTAGTTCGGCCAGTTTTGCATCGACTTTCGTGCAGTAATGAAACGGTCCGAGATGCCCCAAAACATTAGTTTTCGGTCTAATGGAGTGGAACGGGTGCGTTCGTTGCGAAAAAAGCCAACGCAACTTCATTTAGCGAACTTGTGCGTTAATGGCACCAGTTCGGCGAGTTTTGCATCGACTTTCGTGCTGTAACGAAACGATCCGAAACGCCCAAAAAATGAGTTTTGGGTACAATGGAGTGGATCACATGTATTCATTGAGAAAAAAGCCAACGCAACTTCATTTAGCGAACTTGGGCGTTAATGGCGCTAGTTCGGCAAGTTTTGCATCGACTTTCGTGCAGTAATGAAATGGTCCGAGACGCCCCAAAACTTGAGTTTTAGGTCTAATGGAGTGGATCGGGTGCGTTCATTGCGAAAAACTCAGACAGGACTTAATTTAACGAACTTGTGCGTTAATGGCACTAGTTCAGCCAGTTTTGCATCGACTTTTGTGCTATAACGACATGGTGCGAAACGCCCCAAAACATGAGTTTTGGGTCCAACGGAGTGGTTCGGGTGCGTTCGTTGCGTAAAATTCGAATGCGACTTTGTCTAGCGAACTTGTGCGTTAATGCCACCAGTTTGGCCAGTTTTGCATCGACTTTCATGCAGTAATGAAACGGTTCGAGACGCCCCAAAACATGAGTTTTGAGTCCAATGGAGTGGATCGGGTGCGTTCGTTGCAAAAAATTCAGACAAAAGTTTGTTTAGCGAACTTGTGCGTTAATGGCACCACTTAGGCCTGTTTTGCATCGACTTTCATGCAGTAACGAAATGGTCCTAGAGGCCCCAAAGCATGAGTTTTGGGTTCAATCGAGTGGATCGGGTGCGTTCGTTGCGAACAATTCAGACAAAAGTTTGCTTAGCGAACCTGTGCGTTAATGGCACCACTTAAGCCAGTTTTGCATCGACTTTCATGGAGAAACCAAACGGTCCGAGACGACCCAAAACATGAGTTTTGGGTCCAATGGAGTGGATCGGGTGCGTTGGTTGCGAAAAATTAAGACGCGACTTCATTTGGCGGACTTGTGCGTTAATCGCTCCAGTTCGGCCAGTTTTGCATCGACTTTCATGCCGTAACGAAACGGTCGGAGACGCTCCAAAACATGAGTTTTGAGTCTAATGGAATGGATCGGGTGCATTCGTTGCGAAAAAAGCCAACGCAACTTCATTTAGCGAACTTGGGCGTTAATGGCGCTAGTTCGTCAAGTATTGCATCGAATTTCGTGCAGTAACGAAATGATCCGAGACGCCCCAAAACATTAGTTTTGCGTCCAATGGAGTGCATCGGGTGCGTTGGTTGCGAAAAATTAAGACGCGACTTCATTTAGCGAACTTGTGCGTTAATCGCTCCAGTTCGGCCAATTTTGCATCGACTTTCGTGCAGTAACCAATCGGTCCGAAATGCCCCAAAACATGAGTTTTGAGTCCAATGGAATGGATCGGGTGCATTCGTTGCGAAAAATTCAGACGTGACATCATTTAGCGAACTTGTGCGTTAATAGCACCAGTTGGACCAGTTTTGCATCGACTTTCGTGCAGTAACGAAACGGTCCGAAATACCCCAAAACATGAGTTTTGAGTCCAACGGAGTGGATCGGGTGCATTTGTTGCGGAAAATTAAGACAAAAGTTCGTTTAGCGAACTTGGGCATTAATGGCGCTAATTCGGCCAGTTTTGCATCAACTTTCGTGCAGTAACGAAACGGTGCGAGACGCCCCAAAACATGAGTTTTGGGGCCAATGGAGTGGATCGGGCGAGTTCGATGCGAAAAAAGCCAACGTAACTTCATTTAGCGAACTTGTGCGTTAATGGCACCAGTTCGGCCAGTTTTTCATCGACTTTCGTGCTATAACGGAACGGTCCGAAACGCCCCAAAACATGAGTTTTGGGTCCAATGGAGTGGATCACATGCGTTTGTTGCGAAAAAAGCCAACGCAACTTCATTTAGCGAACTTGGGCGTTAATCGCACTAGTTCGTCAAGTTTTGCATCGACTTTCGTGCAGTAACGAAACGGTCCGAGACGCCCCAAAACATGAGCTTTCGGTCCAATGGAGTGGATCAGCTGCGTTGGTTGCGAAAAATTAAGACGCGACTTCATTTAGTGAACTTGTGCGTTAATCGCTCCAGTTCGGCGAGTTTTGCATTGACTTTCATGCAGTAACGAAACGGTCCGAAACGCTCCAAAATAGGAGTTTTGGGTCTAATTGAGTGGATCGGGTATGTTCGTTCCAAAAAATTCACACGTGACCTCATTTAGCGAATTTGTGCGTTAATGGCACAAGTTCGGCCAGTTTTGCATCGACTTTCGTGCAGTAAGGAAACGGTCCGAAATGCCCCAAAATATGAGTTTTGGGTCCAATGGAGTGGATTGGCTGCGTTCGTTGCGAAAAATTAAGACAACAGTTTGTTTAGCGAACTTGGGCGTTAATGGCGCTAGTTCGGCCAGGTTTGCATCGTCTTTCGTTAACGAAACGGTCCGAGACGCCCCAAAACATGAGTTTTGGGTCCAATGGAGTGGATTGGGCACGTTCGTTGCAAAAAAAGCCAACGCAACTTCATTTAGCGAACTTTACGTTAATGGCACCAGTTCATCTAGTTTTGCAAAGACTTTCGTGCTGTAACGAATCGGTCCGAAACCCCCCAAAACATGAGTTTTGGGTCCAACGGAGTGGATCACATGCGTTCGTTGCGAAAAAAGGCAACGCAACTTCATTTAGCGAACTTGGGCATTAATGGCTCTAGTTCGTCAACTAGTGCATCGACTTTCGTGCAGTGACGAAACGGTCCGAGACGCCCCAAAACATTATTTTTGGGTCCAACGGAGTGGATCGGGTACGTTCGTTGTGAAAAATTCAGACATGACTTCATTTAGCGAACATGTGCGTTAATGGCACCAGTTCGGCCAGTTTTGCATCGACTTTCGTGCAGTAACGAAACGGTCCGAGACGCCCCAAAACATGAGTTTTGGGTCCAATGGAGTGGATCGGGCGCGTTCGTTGCGAAAAAAAGCCAACGCAACTTCATTTAGCGAACTTGTGCGTTAATGGCACCAGTTCGGCCAATTTTGCATCGACTTTCGTGCTGTAACGAATCGGTCCGAAACCCCCCAAAACATGAGTTTTGGGTCCAACGGAGTGGATCACATGCGTTCGTTGCGAAAAAAGGCAACGCAACTTCATTTAGCGAACTTGGGCGTTAATGGCGCTAGTTCGTCAAGTATTGCATCGACTTTCATGCAGTAACGAAACGGTCCGAGACACCCCAAAACATTAGTTTTGGGTCCAATGGAGTGGATCGGGTGCGTTGGTTGCGAAAAATTAAGACGCGACTTCATTTAGCAAACTTATGCATTCATGGCTCCAGTTCGGCCAGTTTTGCATCGACTTTCGTGCAGCAACGAGACGGTCCGAAACGCCCCAAAACATGAGTTTTGGGTCCAATGGAGTCGATCGGGTACGTTTGTTCTGAAAAATTCGGGCATGACTTCATTTAGCGAAATTGTGCGTTCATGGCACCAGTTCGGCCAGTTTTCCATCGACTTTCGTGCAATAACGAAACAGTCCGAAATACCCCAAAACATGAGTTTTGGGTCCAATGGAGTGGATCGGGCGCGTTCGTTGCAAAAAATTAAGACAACAGTTTGTTTAGTGAACTTGTACGTTAATGGCGCTAGTTCGGCCAGTTTTGCATCAACTTTCATGCAGTAACGAAACGGTCCGAGACGCCCCAAAATATGAGTTTTGGGTCCAGTGGAGTGGAACAGGTTCGTTCGTTGCGAAAAAATCCAACATAACTTCATTTAGCGAACTTGTGCGTTAATAGCACCAGTTTGGCCAATTTTGCACCGGCTTTCGTGCTGTAACGAAACGGTTCGAAACGCCCCAAAACATGAGTTTTGGGTCCAATGGAATTGATCACATGCGTTCATTGCGAAAAAAGCCAACGCAACTTCATTTAGCGAACTTGGGCGTTAATGGCGCTAGTTCGTCAAGTATTGTATTAACATTCGTGCAGTAACGATACGGTCCGAGACGCCCCAAAACATTAGTTTTGGGTCCAATGGAGTTGATCGGGCGCGTTGGTTGCGAAAAATTAAAACGCGACTTCATTTAGCGAACTTGTGCGTTAATGGCGCTAGTTCGGCAAATTTTGCATCGACTTTTATGCTGTAATGAAATGGTCCGAGACACCCCAAAATATGAGTTTTAGGTCCAATGGAGTGGATCGGGTGCGTTTGTTGCGATAAATTCAGACAGGACTTTATTTTACGAACATGTGCGTTAACGGCACCAGTTTGGCCAGTTTTGCATCGACTTTCGTGCAGTAATGAAATGGTCCGAGACGCCCCAAAACATGAGTTTTGGGTCCAATGGAGTGGATCGCGTGCGTTCGTTGCGAAAAACTTAGACAAAAGTTTGTTTAGCGAACTTGTGCGTTAATGGCACCACTTAGGCCAGTTTTGCATCGACTTTCATGCAGTAACCAAACGGATCGAGACGCCCCAAAATAAGAGTTTTGGGTCCAATGGAGTGGATCGGGTGCGTTGGTTGCGAAAACGTAAGACGCGACTTCATTTAGCGAACTTGTGCGTTAATCGCTTATGTTCGGCCAGTTTTGCATCGACTTTCGTGCAGCAACGAAACGGTCCGAAACGCCCCAAAACATGAGTTTTGGGTCCAATGGAGTGGATCGCGTACGTTCGTTGTGAAAAATTCAGAAATGACTTGGGCGTTAATGGCGCTAGTTCGGCCAGTTTTGCATCGACTTTCGTTCAGTAACGAAACGGTCCGAGACGTCCAAAAACATGAATTTTCGGTCCAATGGAGTGGAACGGGTGCGTTCGTTACGAAAAAAGCCAACGCAACTTCATTTAGCGAACTTGTGCGTTAATGGCACCAGTTCGGCCAGTTTTGCATCGACTTTCGTGCTGTAACGAAATGGTCAAGAACTCTTACTTATTAAACATTCTACTTTCTTGAGTTTTGGGTCCAATGGTGTGGATGACATGCGTTCGTTGCGAATAAATCCAACGCAACTTCATTTAGCGAACTCGTGCGTTAAAGGCACTAGTTCGGCCAGTTTTTCATCGACTTTCGTGCTGTAACGGAAGACTCCGAAATGCCCCAAAACATGAGTTTTGGGTCCAATGGAGTGGATCACATGCGTTCGTTGCGAAAAAAAGCCAACGCAACTTCATTTAGCGAACTAGGGCGTTAATCGCACAAGTTCCTCAAGTTTTGCATCGACTTTCGTGCAGTAACGAAACGGTCCGAGACGCTCCAAAACATGAGTTTTGGGTCCAATGGAGTGGATCGGGTGCGTTGGTTGCGAAAAATTAAGACGCGACTTCATTTAGCGAACTTGTGCGTTAATCACTTCCAGTTCGGCGAGTTTTGCATCGACTTTCATGCAGTAACGAAACGGTCCAAAATGCCCCAAAACACGAGTTTTGGGTCCAATGGAGTGGATCGGTACGTTCGTTCTGAAAAATTCACACGTGACTTCATTTAGCGAACTTGTGCGTTAATGGCACCAGTTCGGCCAGAATTACATCGACTTTCGTGCCGTAAGGAAACGGTCTGAAATGCCCCAAAACATGAGTTTTGGGTCCAATGGTGTGGATCGGGTGCGTTCGTTGCGAAAAATTAAGACAACAGTTTGTTTAGCGTACTTATTCGTTAATGGCGCTAGTTCAGCCAGTTTTGCATTGACTTTCGTGCAGTAACGAAAAGGTCCAAGACGCCCCAAAACGTGAGTTTTGGGTCCAATGGATTGGATCGGGTGCGGTCGTTGCGAAAAAAGCCAATGCAACTTCATTTAGGGAACTTGTGCGTTAATGGCACCAGTTCGGCCAGTTTTGCAAAGACTTTCGTGCTGTAACGAAACGGTCCGAAACGCCCCAAAGCATGAGTTTTCGGTCCAATGGAGTGGATCACATGCGTTCGTTGCGCAAATAGCCAACGCAACTTCATTTAGGGAACTTTGGCGTTATGGGCGCTAGTTCGTCAAGTATTGCATCGACTTTCGTGCAGTAACGAAACGGTCCGAGACGCCCCAAAATATTAGTTTTGGGTCCAATGCAATGGATCGGGTGCGTTGGTTGCGAAAAATTAAGACGCGACTTCATTTAGCAAACTTGTGCGTTAATGGCTCCAGTTCGGCAAGTTTTGCATCGACTTTCGTGCCGTAACGAAACGGTCTGAACGCCCCAAAACATGAGTTTTGAGTCCAATGGAATGGATCGGGTCCGTTCGTTGCGAAAAATTTCAGACGTGACTTCATTTAGCAAACTTGTGCGTTAATGGCACCAGTTCGGCCAGTTTTGCATCGACTTTCGTGCAGTAAGGAAACGGTCCGAAATGCTCCAAAACATGAGTTTTGGGTCCAATGGAGTGGAACGGGCCCGTTCGTTGCGAAAAAAGCCAACGCAACATCATTTAGCGAACTCGTGCGTTCATGCCACCAATTCGGCCCGTTTTGCAAAGATTTTCGTGCTGTAATGAAACAGTCCAAAATCCTCCAAAACATGAGTTTTGGGTCCACTGGAGTGGATCACATGCATTCGTTGCACAAAAAGCCAACACAACTTCATTTAGCGAACTTGGGCGTTAATGGCGCTAGTTCGTCAAGTATTGCATCGACTTTCGTGCTGTAACGAAACGGTCGGAGACGCCCCAAAACATTAGTTTTGGGTCCAATGGAATGGATCAGGTGCGTTGGTTGGGAAAAATTAATACGCAGCTTCATTTAGCGAACTTGTGCGTTAATGGCTCCAGTTCGACCAGTTTTGCATCGACTTTCGTGCAGTAACGAAACGGTCTGAAACGCCCGAAAACATGAGTTTTGGGTCCAATGGAGTGGATGGGGCGCGTTCGTTAAGAAAAAAGCAAACGCAACATCATTTAGCGAACTCGTGCGCTAATGCCACCAGTTCGGCAGTTTTGCAAAGACTTTCGTGCTGTAATGAAACGGTCCGAAACCCCCCAAAACATGAGTTTTGGGTCCAACAGAGTGGATCACATGCGTTCGTTGCGAAAAAAGCCAACGCAACTTCATTTAGCGAACTTGGGCATTAATGGCGCTAGTTCGTCAAGTAGTGCATCGACTTTCATGCAGTAACGAAACGGTCCGAGACGCCCCAAAACATTATTTTTGGGTCCAACGGAGTGGATCAGTTACGTTCGTTGTGAGAAATTCAGACTTGACTTCATTTAGCGAACTTGTGCGTTAATGGCACCAGTTCGGCCAGTTTTGCATCAACTTTCGTGCAGTAACGAAACGGTCCGAAATGCCCCAAAACATGAGTTTTGGGTCCAATGGAGTGGATCGGGTGCGTTCGTTGCGAAAAATTCAGACAAGACTTTATTTAAAGAACTTGTGCGTTGTGGCACCAGTTCGGCCAGTTTTGCATGGACTTTCGTGCTATAACGACACGGTGCGAAACGCCCCAAAACATGAGTTTTGGGTCCAATGGAGTGGATCGGGTGCGTTCGTTGCGAAAAATTCGAACACGACTTTGTTTAGCGAACTTGTGCGTTAATGGCACCAGTTTGGCCAGTTTTGGATCAACTTTCGTGCAGTAACGAAACGATCCGGGACATCCCAAAACATGAGTTTTGGGTCCAACGGAGTGGATCACATGCGTTCGTTGCGAAAAAAGCCAACGCAACTTCATTTAGCGAACTTGGGCGTTAATGGCGCTAGTTCGTCAAGTATTGCATCGACTTTCGTGCAGTAACAAAATGATCCGAGACGCCCCAAAACATTAGTTTTGCGTCCAATGGAGTGCATCGGGTGCATTGGGTGCGAAAAATTGAGACGCGACTTCATTTAGCAAACTTGTGCGTTAATGGCTCCAGTTCGGCCAGTTTTGCATCGACTTTCGTGCAGCAACGAAATGGTCCGAAACGCCCCAAAACATGAGTTTTGGGTCCAGTGGAGTGGATCGGGTACGTTCATTGAGAAAAATTCAGACGTGACTTCATTTAGCGAACTTATTCGTTAATGGCACTAGTTCGCCCAGTTTTGCGTCGACTTTCATGCAATAACGAAACGGTCCTCAATGCCCCAAAACATGAGTTTTGGGTCCAATGGAGTGGATCAGGTGTGTTCGTTGCGAAAAATTAAGACAAGAGTTTGTTTAGCGAACTTGTGCGTTAATGGCGCTAGTTCGGCCAGTTTTGCATCGACTTTCGTGCAGTAACGAAACGGTCCGGGACAACCCAAAACATGAGTTTTGGGTCCAATGGAGTGGAACGGGTGCGTTCGTTGCGAAAAAAGCCAACGTAACTTCATTTAGCGAACTTGTGCGTTAATGGCACCAGTTCGGCGAGTTTTGCATCGACTTTCGTGCTGTAACGAAACGATCCGAAACGCCCAAAAAATGAGTTTTGGGTCCAATGGAGTGGATCACATGCATTCATTGAGAAAAAAAGCCAACGCAACTTCATTTAGCGAACTTGGGCATTAATGGCGCTAGTTCGTCAAGTATTGCATCGACATTCGTGCAGTAACGAAACGGTCCGAGACGCTCCAAAACATAAGTTTTGGGTCCAATGGAGTGGATGGTGGGCGTTGGTTGCGAAAAATTAAGAAGCGACTTCATTTAGCGAACTTGTGCATAATGGCGCTAGTTCGGCAAGTTTTGCATCGACTTTCGTGCAGTAATGAAATGGTCCGGACGCCCCAAAACATGAGTTTTAGGTCTAATGGAGTGGATCGGGTGCGTTCATTGTGAAAAACTCAGATAGGACTTAATTTAACGAACTTGTGCATTAATGGCACTAGTTCGGCAAGTTTTGCATCGACTTTCGTGCTATAACGACACGGTGCGAAACGCCCCAAAATATGAGTTTTGGGTGCAATGGAGTGGATCGGGTGCGTTCGTTGCGTAAAATTCGAACGCAACTTTGTTTAGCGAACTTGTGCGTTAATGCCACCAGTTTGGCCAGTTTTGCATCGACTCTCGTGCAGTAATGAAACGGTTCGAGACGCCCCAAAACATGATTTTTGGGTCCAATGGAGTGGATCGGGTGCGTTCGTTGCAAAAAATTCAGACAAAAGTTTGTTTAGCGAACTTGTGCGTTAATGGCACCACTTAGGCCTGTTTTGCATCGACTTTCATGCAGTAACGAAATGGTCCTAGAGGCCCCAAAGCATGAGTTTTGGGTCCAATCGACTGGATCGGGTGCGTTCGTTGCGAAAAATTCAGACAAAAGTTTGCTTAGCGAACTTGTGCGTTAATGGCACCACTTAAGCCAGTTTTGCATCGACTTTCATGCAGAAACCAAACGGTCCGAGACGACCCAAAACATGACTTTTGGGTCCATTGGAGTGGATAGGGTGCGTTGGTTGCGAAAAATTAAGACGCGACTTCATTTGGCGGACTTGTGCGTTAATCGCTCCAGTTCGGCCAGTTTTGCATCGACTTTCATGCCGTAACGAAACGGTCCGAGACGTTCCAAAACATGAGTTTTGGGTCCAATGGAGTGCATCGGGTGCGTTGGTTGAGAAAAATTAAGACGCGACTTCATTTAGCGAACTTGTGCGTTAATCACTCCAGTTCGGCCAATTTTGCATCGACTTTCGTGTAGAAACCAATCGGTCCGAAATGCCCCAAAACATGAGTTTTGAGTCCAATGGAATGGATCGGGTGCATTCATTGCGAAAAATTCAGACGTGACATCATTTAGCGAACTTGTGCGTTAATAGCACCAGTTCGGCCATTTTTGCATCGACTTTCGTGCAGTAACGAAACGGTCCGAGACGCCCCGAAAAATGAGTTTTGAGTCCAATGGAGTGGATCGGGTGCGTTGGTTGCGAAAAATTAAGACGCGACTTAATTTAGCGAACTTGTGCGTTAATGGCCCCAGTTCGGCCAGTTTTGCATCGACTTTCGTGCAGCAACGAAACGGTCCGAAATGCCCCAAAACATGAGTTTTTGGTCCAATGAAGTGGATCGGGTACGTTCATTGTGAAAAATTCAGACATGACTTCATTTAGCGAATTTGTGCGTTAATGGCACCGGTTCGTCCAGTTTTGCATCCACTTTCGTGCAGTAACGAAATGGTCCAAAACCCCCCAAAACATGAGTTTTGGATCCAATGGAGTGGATCACATGCGTTCGTTGTGAAAAAATCCAACGCAACTTCATTTAGCGAACTTGGGCGTTAATGGCGCTAGTTCGTCAAGTATTGCATCGACTTTCGTGCAGTAACGAAACGGTCCGAGACGCCCCAAAACATTAGTTTTGGGTCCAATGTAGTGGATCGGGTGCGTTGGTTGCGAAAAATTAAGACGCGACTTCATTTAGCAAACTCGTGCGTTAATGGCTCCAGTTCGGCCAGTTTTGCATCGACTTTCGTGCAGTAACGAAACGGTCTGAACGCCCCAAAACATGAGTTTTGGGTCCAATGGAGTGGATCGGGTACGTTCGTTGCGAAAAATTCAGACGTGACTTCATTTAGCGAACTTGTGCGTTAATGGCACCAGTTCGTCCAGTTTTGCATCGACTTTCGTGCAGTAACAAAACGGTCCGAAATGCCCCAAAACATGAGTTTTGGGTCCAATGGAGTGGATCGGGTGCGTTCGTTGCGAAAAATTAAGACAAGAGTTTGTTCAGCGAACTTGGGCATTAATGGCGCTAATTCGGCCAGTTTTGCATCGACTTTCGTGCAGTAACGAAACGGTCCGAGACGCCCAAAAACATGAGTTTTCGGTCGAATGGAGTGGAACGGGTGCGTTCGTTGCGAAAAAAGCCAACCGCAACTTCATTTAGCGAACTTGTGCGTTAATGGCACCAGTTCAGCCAGTTTTGCATCGACTTTCGTGCTGTAACGAAATGGTCCGGAACTTTTACTTATTAAACATTCTACTTTCTTGAGATTTCGGTCCAATGGAGTGGATGACATGCGTTTGTTGCGAATAAAGCCAACGCAACTTCATTTAGCGAAGTCGTGCGTTAAAGGCACCAGTTCGGCCAGTTTTTCATCGACTTTTGTGCTGTAACGGAACAGTCCGAAATGCCCCAAAACATGAGTTTTGGGTCCAATGGAGTGGATCACATGCGTTCGTTGCAAAAAAAGCCAACGCAACTTAATTTAGCGAACTAGGGCGTTAATCGCGCAAGTTCGTCAAGTTTTGCATCGACTTTCGTGCAGTAACGAAACGGTCCGATGGAGTGGATCGGGTGCGTTGGTTGCGAAAAATTAAAAAGCGACTTCATTTAGCGAACTTGTGCGTTAATCACTTCCAGTTCGGCGAGTTTTGCATCGACTTTCATGCAGTAACGAAACGGTCCGAAATGCCCCAAAACACGAGTTTTGGGTCCAATGGAGTGGATCTGTGCGTTCGTTCTGAAAAATTCACACGTTACTTCATTTAGCGAACTTGTGCGTTAAAGGCACCAGTTCGGCTAGTTTTGCATCGACTTTCGTGCAGTAAGGAAACGGTCCGAAATGCCCCAATGGAGTGGATCGGGTGCGTTCATTGTGAAAAATTAAGACAACAGTTTGTTTAGCGTACTTGTGCGATAATGGCGCTAGTTCAGCCAGTTTTGCATTGACTTTCGTGCAGTAACGAAATGGTCCGAAACCCCCCAAAACATGAGTTTTGGGTCCAGTGGAGTGGATCACATGCGTTCGTTGCGAAAAAAGCCAACGCAACTTCATTTAGCGAACTTGGACGTTAAAGGCGCTAGTTCGTCAAGTATTGCATCGACTTTCGTGCAGTAACGAAACGGTCCGAGACACACCAAAACATTAGTTTTGGGTCCAATGGAGTGGATCGGATGCGTTGGTTGGGAAAAATTAAGACGTGACTTCATTTAGCGAACTTGTGCGTTAATGGCTGCAGTTCGGACAGTTTTGCATCGACTTTCGTGCAGTAACGAGATGGTCTGAAATGCCCCAAAACATGAGTTTTTGGTCAAATGGAGTGGATGGGGCGCGTTCGTTAAGAAAAAAGCCAACACAACATCATTTAGCGAACTCGTGCGCTAATGCCACCAGTTCGGCAGTTTTGCAAAGACTTTCGTGCTGTAACGAAACGGTCCGAAACCCCACAAAACATGAGTTTTGGGTCCAATGGAGTGGATCACATCCGTTCGTTGCGAAAAAAGCCAACGCAACTTCATTTAGCGAACTGGGGCGTTAATGGCGCTAGTTCGTCAAGTAGTGCATCGACTTTCGTGCAGGAACGAAACGGTCCGAGACGCCCCAAAACATTATTTTTGGGTCCAACGGAGTCGATCGGGTACGTTCGTTGTGAAAAATTCAGACATGACTTCATTTAGCGAACTTGTGCGTTAATGGCACCAGTTCGGCCAGTTTTGCATCGACATTCGTGCAGTAACGAAACAGTGCGAAATGCCCCAAAACATGAGTTTTGGGTCCAATGGAGTGGATCGGGTGGGTTCGTTGCGGAAAATTAAGACAAGAGTTTGTTTAGCGAACTTGTGCGTTAATGGCGCTAGTTCGGCTAGTTTTGCATCGACTTTCGTGCAGTAACGAAACGTCCGAGACGCCCCAAAACATGAGTTTTCGGTCCAATGGAGTGGAACGGGTGCGTTCGTTGCGAAAGATTCAGACAAAAGTTTGTTTAGCGAACTTGTGTGTTACTAGCACCTGTTAGCCAAGTTTTTCATCGACTTTGATGCAGTAACGAAAATGTCTGCGAGGCCCCAAAACATGAGTTTTGGGTCCAATGGAGTGGATTGGGTACGTTCGTTGCGAAAAATTCAGACGTGACTTCATTTAGCGAACTTGTGCGTTAATGGCACCAGTTCGGCCAGTTTTGCATCAACTTTCGTGCAGTAAGGAAACGGTCTGAAATGCCCCAAAACATGAGTTTTGAGTCCAATGGAGTGGATCGGGTGTGTTCATTTCGAAAAATTAAGATAAAAGTTTGTTTAGCGAATTTGGGCGTTAATGGCGCTAGTTCGGCTAGTTTTGCATCGACTTTTGTGCAGTAACGAAACGGTCCGAGACACCCAAAAACATGAGTTTTGGGTCCAATGGAGTGGATCAGGTGCGTTCGTTGCGAAAAAAAGGCAACACAACTTCATTTAGCGAACTTGTGCGTTAATGGCACCAGTTCGGCCAGTTTTTCGTCGACTTTCGTGCTGTAACGGAACGGTCCGAAACGCCCCAAAACATGAGTTTTGGGTCCAATGGAGTGGATCAGGTACGTTCATTCCGAAAAATTCACACGTGACTTCATTTAGCGAACTTGTGCGTTAATGGCACCAGTTCGCCCAGTTTTGCGTCGACTTTTGTGCAGTAAGGAAACGGTCCGAAATGCCCCAAAACATGAGTTTTGGGTCCAATGGAGTGGATCGGGTGCGTTCGTTGCGAAAAAAGCCAACGCAACTTCATTTAGCGAACTTGTGCGTTAATGGCACCAGTTCGGCCAGTTTTGCAAAGACTTTCGTGGTGTAACGAAACGGTCCGAAACACCCCAAAACATGAGTTTTGGGTCCAATGGAGTGGATCGGGTACGTTCATTCCGAAAAATTCACACGTGACTTCATTTAGCGAACTTGTGCGTTAATGGCACCAGTTCGCCCAGTTTTGCATCGACTTTTGTGCAGTAAGGAAACGGTCCGAAATGCCCCAAAACATGAGTTTTGGGTCCAATGGAGTGGATCGAGTGCGTTGGTTGCGAAAAATTAAGACGCGACTTCATTTAGCGAACTTGTGCGTTAATGGCTCCAGTTCGGCGAGTTTTGCATCGACTTTCATGTAGTAACGAAACGGTCCGAAACGCCCCAAAATAGGAGTTTTGGGTCCAATGGAGTGGATCGGGTACGCTCATTCCGAAAAATTCACACGTGACTTCATTTAGCGAACTTGTGCGTTAATGGCACCAGTTCGGCCAGTTTTGCATCGACTTTCGTGCCGTAAGGAAATTGTCCGAAATGCCCCGAAACATGTGTTTTGGATCCAACGGAGTGGATCGGGTGCGTTCGTTGCGAAAATTTAAGACAACTGTTTGTTTAGCGAACTTGTGCGTTAATGGCGCTAGTTTGGCCAGTTTTGAATCAACTTTCGTGCAGTAACGAAACGGTCCGAGACGCCCCAAAACATCAGTTTTGGGTCCAATGGAGTGGATCGGGTGCGTTCGTTGCGAAAAAAGCCAACGCTACTTCATTTAGCGAACTTGTGCGTTAATGGCACCAGTTCGGCCAGTTTTGCAAAGACTTTCGTGGTGTAACGAAACGGTCCGAAACGCCCCAAAACATGAGTTTTGGGTCCAATGGAGTGGATCGGGTACGTTCATTCCGAAAAATTCACACGTGACTTCATTTAGCGAACTTGTGCGTTAATGGCACCAGTTCGCCCAGTTTTGCATCGACTTTTGTGCAGTAAGGAAACGGTCCGAAATGCCCCAAAACATGAGTTTTGGGTCCAATGGAGTGGATCGGGTGCGTTCGTTGCGAAAAATTAAGACAACAGTTTGTTTAGCGAACTTGGGCGTTAATGGCGCTAGTTCGGCCAGTTTTGAATCGACTTTCGTGCAGTAACGAAACGGTCCGAGACGCCCCAAAACATGAGTCTTGGGTCCAATGGAGTGGATCGGGTGTGTGCGTTGCGAGAAAAGCCAACGCAACTTCATTTAGCGAACTTGTGCGTTAATGGCACCAGTTCGGCCAGTTTTGCAAAGACTTTCGTGCTGTAACGAAACGGTCCGAAACGCCCCAAAACATGAGTTTTGGGTCCAATGGAGTGGATCGGGTACGTTCATTCCGAAAAATTCACACGTGACTTCATTTAGCGAACTTGTGCGTTAATGGCACCAGTTCGCCCAGTTTTGCATCGACTTTTGTGCAGTAAGGAAACGGTCCGAAATGCCCCAAAACATGAGTTTTGGGTCCAATGGAGTGGATCAGGTGCGTTCGTTGCGAAAAGTTAAGACAACAGTTTGTTTAGCGAACTTGGGCGTTAATGGCGCTAGTTCGGCCAGTTTTGAATCGACTTTCATGCAGTTACGAAACGGTCCGAGACGTCCCAAAACATGAGTCTTGGGTCCAATGGAGTGGATCGGGTGTGTGCGTTGCGAGAAAAGCCAACGCAACTTCATTTAGCGAACTTGTGCGTTAATGGCACCAGTTCGGCAGTTTTGCAAAGACTTTCGTGCTATAACGAAACGGTCCGAAACCACCCAAAACATGAGTTTTGGGTCCAACGGAGTGGATCACATGTGTTCGTTGCAAAAAAAGCCAATGCAACTTCATTTAGCGAACTTGGGCGTTAATGGCGCTAGTTCGTCAAGTATTGCATCGACTTTCGTGTAGTAACGAAACGGTCCGAGACACCCCAAAACATTAGTTTTGGGTCCAATGGAGTGGATCGGGTGCGTTGGTTGCGAAAAATTAAGACGTGACTTCATTTAGCGAACTTGTGCATTAATGGATCCAGTTCTGCCAGTTTTGCATCAACTTTCGTGCAGCAACGAGACGGTCCGAAACGTCCCAAAACATGAGTTTTGGGTCCAATGGAGTGGATCGGGTACGTTCGTTGTGAAAAATTCAGACATGACTTCATTTAGCGAATTTGTGCGTTAATGGCACCAGTTCGGCCAGTTTTGCATCGTCTTTCGTGCAGTAACGAAACGGTCGAAAATACCCCAAAACATGAGTTTTGGGTCCAATGGAGTGGATCGGGTGCGTTCCTTGCGAAAAATTAAGACAAGAGTTTGTTTAGCGAACTTGTGCGTTAATGGCACTAGTTCGGTCTGTTTTGCATCGACTTTGATGCAGTAACGAAATGGTCCGAGAGGCCTCAAAACATGAGTTTTGGGTCCAATGGAGTGGATTGGATACGTTCGTTGCGAAAAATTCAGGCGTGACTTCATTTAGCGAACTTGTGCGTTAATGGCACCAGTTCGGCCAGTTTTGCATCGACTTTCGTGCAGTAACGAAACGGTCCGAAATGCCCCAAAATATGAGTTTTGGGTCCAATGGAGTGGATCGGGTGCGTTCGTTGCGAAAAATTAAGACAACAGTTTGTTTAGCGAACTTGTGCGTTAATGGCGCTAGTTCGGCCAGATTTGATTCGACTTTCGTGCAGTAACGAAATGGTCCGAGATGCCCCAAAACATGAGTTTTGGGTCCAATGGAGTGGATTGGGTGCGTTCGTTGCGAAAAAAGCCAACGCAACTTCATTTAGCGAACTTGTGCGTTAATGGCACCAGTTAGGCCAGTTTTGCATCGACTTTCGTGCTGTAACGAAATGGTCCGGAACTCTTACTTATTAAACATTCTACTTTCTTGAGTTTTGGGTCCAATGGAGTGGATGACATGCGTTCGTTGCGAATAAAGCCAACGCAACTTCATTTAGCGAACTCGTGCGTTAAAGGCACTAGTTCGGCCAGTTTTTCATCGACCTTCGGGCTGTAACGGAACAGTCCGAAATGCCCCAAAACATGAGTTTTGGGTCCAATGGAGTGGATCACATGCGTTCGTTGCAAAAAAAGCCAACGCAACTTCATTTAGCGAACTAGGGCGTTAATCGCGCTAGTTCGTCAAGTTTTGCATCAACTTTCGTGCAGTAACGAAACGGTCCGAGACGCCCCAAAACATGAGTTTTGGGTCCAATGGAGTGGATCGGGTGCGTTGGTTGCGAAAAATTAAGACGCGACTTCATTTAGCGAACTTGTGCGTTAATCGCTTCCAGTTCGGCGACTTTTGCATCGACTTTCATGCAGTAATGAAACTGTCCGAAATGCCCCAAAACACGAGTTTTGGGTCCAATGGAGTGGATCGGTACGTTCGTTCCGAAAAATTCACACATGACTTCATTTAGCGAATTTGTGCGTTAATGATACCAGTTTGGCCAGTTTTGCATCGACTTTCGTGCAGTAAGGAAACGGTTCGAGACGCCCCAAAACATGAATTTTGGGTCCAATGGAGTGGATCGGGTGCGCTCGTTGTGAAAAAAGGCAACGCAACTTCATTTAGCGAACTTGTGCGTTAATGGCGCTAGTTCGGCTAGTTTTTCATCGACTTTCGTGCTTTAACAGAACGGTCCGAAACGCCCCAAAACATGAGTTTTGGGTCCAATGGAGTGGATCACATGCGTTCGTTGCGAAAAAAGCCAACGCAACTTCATTTAGCGAACTTGGGCGTTAATCGCGCTGGTGAGTCAAGTTTTGCATCGACTTTCATGCAGTAACGAAACGGTCCGAGATGCCCCAAAACATGAGTTTTGGGTCCAACGGAGTGGACCGGGTGCGTTGGTTGCGAAAAATTAAGATGAGACTTCATTTAGCAAACTTGTGCGTTAATGGCTCCAGTTCGGCGAGTTTTGCATTGACTTTCATGCAGTAACGAAACGGTCCGAAACGCCCCAAAACAGGAGTTTTGGGTCCAATGGAGTGGATCGGGTACGCTCATTCCAAAAAATTCACACGTGACTTCATTTAGCGAACTTGTGCGTTAATGGCTCCAGTTCGGCCAGTTTTGCATCGACTTTCGTGCCGTAAGAAAACGGTCCGAAATGCCCCAAAACATGAGTTTTGGGTCAAACGGACTGGCTCGGGTGCGTTCATTGCGAAAAATTGAGACAACAGTTTGTTTAGCGAACTTGTGCGTTAATGGCGCTAGTTCGGCCAATTTTGAATCGACTTTCGTGCAGTAACGAAACGGTCCGAGATGCCCCAAAACATGAGTTTTGGGTCCAATGGAGTGGATCGGGTGCGTTCGTTGCGAAAAAAGCCAACGCAACTTCATTTAGCGAACTTGTGCGTTAATGGCACCAGTTCGGCCAGTTTTGCAAAGACTTTCGTGCTGTAACGAAACGGTCCGAAACGCCCCAAAATATGAGTTTTGGGTCCAATGGAGTGGATCACATACGTTTATTGCAAAAAAAGCCAACACAACTTGATTTAGCGAACTTGGGCGTTAATGGCGCTAGTTCGTCAAGTTTTCCATCGACTTTCGTGCAGTTACGAAACGGTTCGAGATGCCCCAAAACATGAGTTTTGGGTCCAATGGAGTGGATCGGGTGCGTTGGTTGCGAAAAATTAAGACGCGACTTCATTTAGCGAACTTGTGCGTTAATGGCTCCAGTTTGGCCAGTTTTGCATCGACTTTCGTGCAGCAACGAAACGGTCCGAAATGCCCGAAAACATGAGTTTTGGGTCCAACGGAGTGGATTGGGTACGTTCGTTGTGAAAAATTCAGACATGACTTCATTAGCGAACTTGTGCGTTAATGGCACCAGTTCGGCCAGTTTTGCATTGACTTTCGTGCAGTAACGAAACGGTCCGAAATGACCCAAAACATGAGTTTTGGGTCCAATGCAGTGGATCGGGTGCGTTCGTTGCGAAAAATTAAGACAAGAGTTTGTTTAGCGAACCTGTACATTAATGGCGCTACTTCGGCCAGTTTTGCATCGACTTTCGTCCAGTAATGAAACGGTCCGAGATGCCACAAAACATGAGTTTTGGGTCCAACGGAGTGGAACGGGTGCGTTCGATGTGAAAAAAGCCAACGCAACTTCATTTAGCGAACTTGTGCGTTAATGGCACCTGTTCGGCCAGTTTTTCATCGACTTTCGTGCTGTAACGGAAGGGTCCGAAACGCCCCAAAACATGAGTTTTGGGTCCAATGGAGTGGATCACATGCATTCATTGCGAAAAAAGCGAACGCAACTTCATTTAGCGAACTTGGGCGTTAATCGCGCTAGTTCGTCAAGTTTTCCATCGACTTTCATGCAGTAACGAAACGGTCCGAGATGCCCCAAAACATGAGTTTTGGGTCCAATGGAGTGGATCGGGTGCGTTGGTTGCGAAAAATTAAGACGCAACTTCATTTAGCGAACTTGTACGTAAATGGCTCGAGTTCGGCGAGTTTTGCATCGACTTTCATGCAGTAACGAAACGGTCAGAAACGCCCCAAAACAGGAGCTTTGGGTCCAATGGAGTGGATCGGGTACGCTCATTCCGAAAAATTAACACGTGACTTCATTTAGCGAACTTGTGCGCTAATGGCACCAGTTCGGCAAGTTTTGCATCGACTTTCATGCAGTAAGGAAACGGTCCGAAATGCCCCAAAACATGAGTTTTGGGTCCAACGGAGTGGATCAGGTATGTTCGTTGTGAAAAATTCAGACATGACTTCATTTAGCGAACTTGTGCGTTAATGGCTCCAGTAAGGCCAGTTTTGCAAAGACTTTCGTGCTGTAACGAAACGGTCTGAAATGCCCCAAAACATGAGTTTTGGGTCCAATGGAGTGGATGACATACGTTCGTTGCAAAAAAAAGCCAACGCAACTTCATTTAGTGAACTTGGGCGTTAATGGCGCTAGTTCGTCAAGTTTTGCATCGACTTTCGTGCAGTAATGAAAAGGTTCGAGACGCCCCAATACATAAGTTTTGGGTCCAATGGAGTGGATCGGGTGCGTTGGTTGCGAAAAATTAAGACGCGACTTCATTTAGCGAACTTGTGCGTTAATGGCTCCAGTTCGACCAGTTTTGCATCGACTTTCGTGCAGCAACGAAACGGCCCGAAACGCCCCAAAACATGAGTTTTGGGTCCAACGGAGTGGATTGGGTCCGTTTTGTTGTGAAAAATTCAGACGTGACTTTATGTAGCGAACTTGTGCGTTAATAGCACCAGTTCGGCCAGTTTTGCATCGACTTTCGTGCAGTAAGGAAACGGTCCGAAATGCCCCAAAACATGAGTTTTGGGTCCAACGGAGTGGATCGGGTGCGTTCGTTGCGAAAAATTGAGACAACAGTTTGTTTAGCGAACTTGTGCGTTAATGGCGCTAGTTCGGCCAGTTTTGATTCGACTTTCGTGCAGTAACGAAATGGTCCGAGACGCCCCAAAACATGAGTTTTGGGTCCAATGGAGTGGATCGGGTGCGTTCGTTGCGAAAAAAGCCAACGCAACTTCATTTAGCGAACTTGTGCGTTAATGGCACCAGTTAGGCCAGTTTTGCATCAACTTTCGTGCTGTAACGAAATGGTCCGGAACTCTTACTTATTAAACATTCTACTTTCTTGAGTTTTGGGTCCAATGGAGTGGATGACATGCGTTCGTTGCGAATAAAGCCAACGCAACTTCATTTAGCGAACTCGTGCGTTAAAGGCACTAGTTCGGCCAGTTTTTCATCGACCTTCGGGCTGTAACGGAACAGTCCGAAATGCCCCAAAACATGAGTTTTGGGTCCAATGGAGTGGATCACATGCGTTCGTTGCAAAAAAAGCCAACGCAACTTCATTTAGCGAACTAGGGCGTTAATCGCGCTAGTTCGTCAAGTTTTGCATCGACTTTCGTGCAGTAACGAAACGGTCCGAGACGCCCCAAAACATGAGTTTTGGGTCCAATGGAGTGGATCGGGTGCGTTGGTTGTGAAAAATTAAGACGCGACTTCATTTAGCGAACTTGTGCGTTAATCGCTTCCAGTTCGGCGACTTTTGCATCGACTTTCATGCAGTAACGAAACTGTCCGAAATGCCCCAAAACACGAGTTTTGGGTCCAATGGAGTGGATCGGTACGTTCGTTCCGAAAAATTCACACATGACTTCATTTAGCGAATTTATGCGTTAATGATACCAGTTTGGCCAGTTTTGCATCGACTTTCGTGCAGTAAGGAAACGGTCCGAGACGCCCCAAAACATGAATTTTGGGTCCAATGGAGTGGATCGGGTGCGCTCGTTGTGAAAAAAGGCAACGCAACTTCATTTAGCGAACTTGTGCGTTAATGGCGCTAGTTCGGCTAGTTTTTCATCGACTTTCGTGCTTTAACAGAACGGTCCGAAACGCCCCAAAACATGAGTTTTGGGTCCAATGGAGTGGATCACATGCGTTCGTTGCGAAAAAAGCCAACGCAACTTCATTTAGCGAACTTGGGCGTTAATCGCGCTGGTGAGTCAAGTTTTGCATCGACTTTCATGCAGTAACGAAACGGTCCGAGATGCCCCAAAACATGAGTTTTGGGTCCAACGGAGTGGATCGGGTGCGTTGGTTGCGAAAAATTAAGATGAGACTTCATTTAGCAAACTCTTGCGTTAATGGCTCCAGTTCGGCGAGTTTTGCATTGACTTTCATGCAGTAACGAAACGGTCCGAAACGCCCCAAAACAGGAGTTTTGGGTCCAATGGAGTGGATCGGGTACGCTCATTCCAAAAAATTCACACGTGACTTCATTTAGCGAACTTGTGCGTTAATGGGACCAGTTCGGCCAGTTTTGCAAAGACTTTCGTGCTGTAAGAAAACGGTCCGAAATGCCCCAAAACATGAGTTTTGGGTCAAACGGACTGGCTCGGGTGCGTTCATTGCGAAAAATTGAGACAACAGTTTGTTTAGCGAACTTGTGCGTTAAAGGCGCTAGTTCGGCCAATTTTGAATCGACTTTCGTGCAGTAACGAAACGGTCCGAGATGCCCCAAAACATGAGTTTTGGGTCCAATGGAGTGGATCGGGTGCGTTCGTTGCGAAAAAAGCCAACGCAACTTCATTTAGCGAACTTGTGCGTTAATGGCACCAGTTCGGCCAGTTTTGCAAAGACTTTCGTGCTGTAACGAAACGGTCCGAAACGCCCCAAAATATGAGTTTTGGGTCCAATGGAGTGGATCACATACGTTTATTGCAAAAAAAGCCAACACAACTTGCTTTAGCGAACTTGGGCGTTAATGGCGCTAGTTCGTCAAGTTTTGCATCGACTTTCGTGCAGTTACGAAACGGTTCGAGATGCCCCAAAACATGAGTTTTGGGTCCAATGGAGTGGATCGGGTGCGTTGGTTGCGAAAAATTAAGACGCGACTTCATTTAGCGAACTTGTGCGTTAATGGCTCCAGTTTGGCCAGTTTTGCATCGACTTTTGTGCAGCAACGAAACGGTCCGAAATGCCCGAAAACATGAGTTCTGGGTCCAACGGAGTGGATTGGGTACGTTCGTTGTGAAAAATTCAGACATGACTTCATTAGCGAACTTGTGCGTTAATGGCACCAGTTCGGCCAGTTTTGCATCGACTTTCGTGCAGTAACGAAACGGTCCGAAATGCCCCAAAACATGAGTTTTGGGTCCAATGGAGTGGATCGGGTGCGTTCGTTGCGAAAAATTAAGCCAAGAGTTTGTTTAGCGAACCTGTACGTTAATGGCGCTATTTCGGCCAGTTTTGCATCGACTTTCGTCCAGTAATGAAACGGTCCGAGACGCCACAAAACATGAGTTTTGGGTCCAATGGAGTGGAACGGGTGCGTTCGATGTGAAAAAAGCCAACGCAACTTCATTTAGCGAACTTGTGCGTTAATGGCACGTGTTCGGCCAGTTTTTCATCGACTTTCGTGCTGTAACGGAAGGGTCCGAAACGCCCCAAAACATGAGTTTTGGGTCCAATGGAGTGGATCACATGCATTCATTGCGAAAAAAGCGAACGCAACTTCATTTAGCGAACTTGGGCGTTAATCGCGCTAGTTCGTCAAGTTTTCCATCGACTTTCATGCAGTAACAAAACGGTCCGAGATGCCCCAAAACATGAGTTTTGGGTCCAATGGAGTGGATCGGGTGCGTTGGTTGCCAAAAAATTAAGACGCAACTTCATTTAGCGAACTTGTACGTAAATGGCTCGAGTTCGGCGAGTTTTGCATCGACTTTCATACAGTAACGAAACGGTCAGAAACGCCCCAAAACAGGAGCTTTGGGTCCAATGGAGTGGATCGGGTACGCTCATTCCGAAAAATTCACACGTGACTTCATTTAGCGAACTTGTGCGCTAATGGCACCAGTTCGGCAAGTTTTGCATCGACTTTCATGCAGTAAGGAAACGGTCCGAAATGCCCCAAAACATGAGTTTTGGGTCTAACGGAGTGGATCAGGTATGTTCGTTGTGAAAAATTCAGACATGACTTCATTTAGCGAACTTGTGCGTTAATGGCTCCAGTAAGGCCAGTTTTGCAAAGACTTTCGTGCTGTAACGAAACGGTCTGAAATGCCCCAAAACATGAGTTTTGGGTCCAATGGAGTGGATGACATACGTTCGTTGCAAAAAAAAGCCAACGCAACTTCATTTAGTGAACTTGGGCGTTAATGGCGCTAGTTCGTCAAGTTTTGCATCGACTTTCGTGCAGTAATGAAACGGTTCGAGACGCCCCAATACATAAGTTTTGGGTCCAATGGAGTGGATCGGGTGCGTTGGTTGCAAAAAATTAAGACGCGACTTCATTTAGCGAACTTGTGCGTTAATGGCTCCAGTTCGACCAGTTTTGCATCGACTTTCGTGCAGCAACGAAACGGCCCGAAACGCCCCAAAACATGAGTTTTGGGTCCAACGGAGTGGATTGGGTCCGTTTTGTTGTGAAAAATTCAGACGTGACTTTATGTAGCGAACTTGTGCGTTAATGGCACCAGTTCGGCCAGTTTTGCATCGACTTTCGTGCAGTAAGGAAACGGTCCGAAATGCCCCAAAACATGAGTTTTGGGTCCAACGGAGTGGATCGGGTGCGTTCGTTGCGAAAAATTGAGACAACAGTTTGTTTAGCGAACTTGTGCGTTAATGGCGCTAGTTCGGCCAGTTTTGAATCGACTTTCGTGCAGTAACGAAACGGTCCGAGACGCCCCAAAACATGAGTTTTGGGTCCAATGGAGTGGATCACATGCATTCGTTGCGAAAAAAGCCAACGCAACTTCATTTAGTGAACTTGGGCGTTAATCGCGCCAGATCGTCAAGTATTGCATCGACTTTCGTGCAGTAACTAAACGGTCCGACACGCCCAAAAACATGAGTTTTGTGTCCAGTGGAGTGGAACGGGTGCGTTCGTTGCGAAAAATTAAGACGCAACTTCATTTAGCGAACTTGTGCGTTAATGGCTCCAGTTCGGCCAGTTTTGCATCGACTTTCGTGCAGCAACGAAACGGTCCGAAATGCCCAAAAACATGAGTTTTGGATCCATCGGAGTGGATCGGGTACGTTCCTTGTGAAAAATTCAGACATGACTTCATTTAGCGAACTAGTGCGTTAATGGCACCAGTTCGGCCAGTTTCGCATCGACTTTCGTGCCGTAAGGAAACGGTCCGAAATGCCCCAAAACATAAGTTTTGGGTCCAATGGAGTGGATCGGGTGCGTTCGTTGCGAAAAATTAAGACAAGAGTTTGTTTAGCGAACTTGGGCGTTAATGGCGCTACTTCGGTCACTTTTGCATCGACTTTCGTCCAGTAATGAAACGGTCCGAGACGCCCCGAAACATGAGTTTAGGGTCCAATGGAGTGGAACGGGTGCGTTCATTGCGAAAAAAGCCAATGCAACTTCATTTTGCGAACTTGTGCGCTAATGGCACCTGTTCGGCCAGTTTTGCATCGACTTTCGTGCTGTAACGAAACGGTCCGAAACGCCCCAAAACATGAGTTTTGCGTCCAATGGAGTGGATCACATGCGTTCGTTGCGAAAAAAGCGAACGCAACTTCATTTAGCGAACTTGGGCGTTAATCGCGCTAGTTCGTCAAGTTTTGCATCAACTTTCGTGCTGTAACGAAACGGTCCGAGATGCCCCAAAACATGAATTTTGGGTCCAATGGAGTGGATCGGGTGCGTTGGTTGCGAAAAATTAAGACGCGACTTCATTTAGCGAACTTGTGCGTTAATGCCTCTAGTTCGGCGAGTTTTGCATGGACTTTCATGCAGTAATGAAACGGTCCGAAACGCACCAAAACAGGAGTTTTGGGTCCAATGGAGTGGATCTGGTACGCTCATTCAGAAAAATTCACACGTGACTTCATTTAGCGAACTTTTGTGTTAATGGCACCAGTTCGGCCAGTTTTGCATCGACTTTCGTGCAGTAAGGAAACGGTCCGAAATGCCCGAAAACATGTGTTTTGGGTCCAACGGAGTGGATCGGGTGTGTTCGTTGCGAAAAATTGAGACAACAGTTTGTTTAGCGAACTTGGGCGTTAATGGCGCTAGTTCGGCCAGTTTTGAATCGACTTTCGTGCAGTAACGAAACGGTCCGAGGCGCCCCAAAATATGAGTTTTGGGTCCAATGGAGTGGATCAGGTGCGTTCCTTAATGGCACCAGTTCGGCCAGTTTTGAAAAGACTTTCGTGCTGTAACGAAACGGTCCGAAACACCCCAAAACATGAGTTTTGGGTCCAATGGAGTGGATCACATTCGTTCGTTGCGAAAAAAGCCAACGCAACTTCATTTAGCGAACTTGGGCGTTAATGGCGCTAGTTCGTCGAGTTTTGCATCGACTTTCGTGCAGTAACGAAATGGTTCGAGCCGCCCCAAAACATGAGTTTTGGGTCCAATGGAGTGGATCGGGTGCGTTGATTGCGAAAAATTAAGACGCGACTTCATTTTGCGAACTCGTGCGTTAATGGCTCCAATTCGACCTGTTTTGCATCGATTTTCGTGCAGCAACGAAACGGTCCGAAACGCCCCAAAACATGAGTTTTGGGTCCAACGGAGTGGATTGGGTACGTTCGTTGTGAAAAATTCAGACATGACTTCATTTAGCGAACTTGTGCGTTAATGGCACCAGTTCGACCAGTTTTGCATCGACTTTCGTGCAGTAATGAAACGGTCTGAAATGCCCGAAAATATGAGTTTTGGGTCCAATGGAGTGGATCGGGTGCGTTCGTTGCGAAAAATTAAGACAAGAGTTTGTTTAGCGAACTTGTGCGTTAATGGCGCTAGTTCGGCCAGTTTTGCATCGACTTTCGGGCAGTAACGAAACGGTCCGAGACGCCCCAAAACATGAGTTTTCGGTCCAATGGAGTGGATTGGGTGCGTTCGCTGCGAAAAAAGCCAACGCAACTTCATTTAGATAACTTGTGCGTTAATGGCACCAGTTCGGCCAGTTTTTCATCGACTTTCGTGCTGTAACGGAACGGTCCCAAACGCTCCAAAACATGAGCTTTGGGTCAATGGAGTGGATCACATGCGTTCGTTGCGAAAAAAGCCAACGCAACTTCATTTTGCGAATTTGGGCGTTAATCGCGCTGGTTCGTCAAATTTTGCATCGACTTTCATGCAGTAATGAAACGGTCCGAGACACCCCAAAATATGAGTTTGGGGTCAAATGGAGTGGATCAGGTGCAATGGTTTTGAAAAATTAAGACGCGACTTCATTTAGCGAACTTGTGCGTCAATGGCTCCAGTTCGGCGAGTTTTGCGTCGACTTTCAAGCAGTAACGAATCGGTCCGAAACGCCCCAAAACAGGAGTTTTGGGTCCAATGGAGTGGATCGGGTACGCTCATTCCGAAAAATTCACACGTGACTTCATTTAGCGAACTTGTGCGTTAATAGCACCAGTTCGGCCAGTTTTGCATCGACTTTCGTGCAGTACGGAAACGGTCCGAAATGCCCCAAAACATGAGTTTTGCGTCCAATGGAATGGATCGGGAGCGTTCGTTGCGAAAAATTAAGACAACAGTTTGTTTAGCGAACTTGTGCGTTAATGGCGCTAGTTCGGCCAGTTTTGAATCGACTTTCGTGAAGTAACGAAACGGTCCGATACGCCCCAAAACATGAGTTTCGGGTCCAATGGATTGGATCGGGTGCGTTCGTTGCGAAAAAAGCCAACGCAACTTCATTTAGCGAACTTGTGCGGTAATGGCACCAGTTCGGCCAGTTTTGCATAGACTTTCGTGCTATAACGAAACAGTCCGAAACGCCCCAAAACAAGAGTTTTGGGTCCAATGGAGTGGATTCAATACGTTCGTTGCGAAAAAAGCCAACGCAACTTCAATTAGTGAACTTGGGTGTTAATGGCGCTAGTTCGTCAAGTTTTGCATCGACTTTTGTGCAGTAACGAAACGGTCCGAAATGCCCCAAAAAATGAGTTTTGGGTCCAATGGAGTGGATCGGGTGCGTTCGTTGCGAAAAATTAAGACAAGAGTTTGTTTAGCGAACTTGGGCGTTAATGGCGCTAGTTCGTCCAGTTGTGCATCGACTTTCGTGCAGTAATGAAACGGTCCGAGACGCCCCAAAGCATGAGTTTTCGGTCCAATGGAGTGGAACGGGTGCGTTCATTGAAATGAGCCAACGCTACTTCATTTAGCGAACTTGTGCGTTAATGGCACCAGTTCGGCCAGTTTTTTATCGACTTTCGTGCTGTAACGGAACGGTCCGAAAGGCCCCAAAACATGAGTTTTGGGTCCAATGGAGTGGATCGTGTGCTTTGGTTGCGAAAAAATAAGAAGCGACTTCATTTCGCGAACCTGTGCGTTAATGGCTCCAATTCGACCCGTTTTTATCGACTTTCGTGCAGCAACGAAACGGTCCGAAACGCCCCAAAACATGAGTTTTGGGTCCAACAGAGTGGATCAGGTACGTTCGCTGTGAAAAATTCAGACATGACGTCATTTAGCGAACTTGTGCGTTAATGGCACCAGTTCGACCAGTTTTGCATCGACTTTCGTGCAGTAACGAAATGGTCCGAAACGCCCCAAAACATGTGTTTTGGGTCCAATGGAGTGGATCACATGCGTTCGTTGCGAAAAAAGCGAACGCAACTTCATTTAGCGAACTTGGGCGTTAATCGCGCTAGTTCGTCAAGTATTGCATTGACTTTCGTGCAGTAACTAAACGGTCCGAGACGTCCCAAAACATGAGTTTTGTGTCCAATGGAGTGGAACAGGTGCGTTCGTTGCGAAAAATTAAGACGCGACTTCATTTAGCAAACTTGTGCGTTAATGGCTCCAGTTCGGCCAGTTTTGCATCGACTTTTGTGCAGCAACGAAACGGTCCGAAATGCCCCAAAACATGAGTTTTGGGTCCAACGGAGTGGATCGGGTACGTTCGTTGTGAAAAATTCAGACATGACTTCATTTAGCGAACTTGTGCATTAATGGCACCAGTTCGGCCAGTTTTGCATCGACTTTCATGCAGTAACGAAACGGTCCGAAATGCCCCAAAACATGAGTTTTGGGTCCAATGGAGTGGATCGGTTGCGTTCGTTGCGAAAAATTAAGACAAGAGTTTGTTTAGCGAACTTGGGCGTTAATGGCGCTAGTTCAGCCAGTTTTGCATCGACTTTCGTGCAGTAATGAAACGGTCCGAGACGCCCCAAAACATGAGTTTTGGGTCCAATGGAGTGGAACGGGTGCGTTCATTGCGAAAAAAGCCAACGCAACTTCATTTAGCGAACTTGTGCGTTAATGGCACCAGTTCGGCTAGTTTTTTATCGACTTTCTGCTGTAACGGAACGGTCCGAAACGCCCCAAAACATGAGTTTTGGGTCCAATGGAGTGGATCGGGTGCGTTGGTTGCGAAAAATTAGGACGCGACTTCATTTAGCGAACTTATGCGTTAATGGCTCAAGTTCGGCCAGTTTTGCATCGACTTTCGTGCAGTAACTAAACGGTCCGAGACGCCCCAAAACATGAGTTTTTTGTCCAATGGAGTGGAACGGGTGCGTTCGTTGCGAAAATTTAAGACGCGACTTCATTTAGCGAACTTGTGCGTTAACGGCTCTAGTTCGGCCAGTTTTGCATCGACTTTCGTGCAGGAACGAAACGGTCCAAAATGCCCGAAAACATGAGTTTTGGGTCCAACGGAGTGGATTGGGTCCATTCGTTGTGAAAAATTCAGACATGACTTCATTTAGCGAACTTGTGCGTTAATGGCTCCAGTAAGGCCAGTTTTGCAAAGACTTTCGTGCTGTAACGAAACGGTCTGAAATGCCCCAAAACATGAGTTTTAGGTCCAATGGAGTGGATGACATACGTTCGTTGCAAAAAAAAGCCAACGCAACTTCATTTAGTGAACTTGGGCGTTAATGGCGCTAGTTCGTCAAGTTTTGCATCGACTTTCGTGCAGTAATGAAACGGTTCGAGACGCCCCAATACATAAGTTTTGGGTCCAATGGAGTGGATCGGGTGCGTTGGTTGCGAAAAATTAAGACGCGACTTCATTTAGCGAACATGTGCGTTAATGGCTCCAGTTCGACCAGTTTTGCATCGACTTTCGTGCAGCAACGAAACGGCCCGAAACGCCCCAAAACATGAGTTTTGGGTCCAACGGAGTGGATTGGGTCCGTTTTGTTGTGAAAAATTCAGACGGGACTTTATGTAGCGATCTTGTGCGTTAATGGCACCAGTTCGGCCAGTTTTGCATCGACTTTCGTGCAGTAAGGAAACGGTCCGAAATGCCCCAAAACATGAGTTTTGGGTCCAACGGAGTGGATCGGGTGCGTTCGTTGCGAAAAATTGAGACAACAGTTTGTTTAGCGAACTTGTGCGTTAATGGCGCTAGTTCGGCCAGTTTTGAATCGACTTTCGTGCAGTAACGAAACGGTCCGAGACGCCCCAAAACATGAGTTTTGGGTCCAATGGAGTGGATCACATGCATTCGTTGCGAAAAAAGCCAACGCAACTTAATTTAGTGAACTTGGGCGTTAATCGCGCCAGATCGTCAAGTATTGCATCGACTTTCGTGCAGTAACTAAACGGTCCGACACGCCCAAAAACATGAGTTTTGTGTCCAGTGGAGTGGAACGGGTGCGTTCGTTGCGAAAAATTAAGACGCAACTTCATTTAGCGAACTTGTGCGTTAATGGCTCCAGTTCGGCCAGTTTTGCATCGACTTTCGTGCAGCAACGAAACGGTCCGAAATGCCCGAAAACATGAGTTTTGGATCCATCGGAGTGGATCGGGTACGTTCCTTGTGAAAAATTCAGACATGACTTCATTTAGCGAACTTGTGCGTTAATGGCAACAGTTCGGCCAGTTTCGCATCGACTTTCATGCCGTAAGGAAACGGTCCGAAATGCCCCAAAACATGAGTTTTGGGTCCAATGGAGTGGATCGGGTGCGTTCGTTGCGAAAAATTAAGACAAGAGTTTGTTTAGCGAACTTGGGCGTTAATGGCGCTACTTCCGCCACTTTTGCATCGACTTTCGTCCAGTAATGAAACAGTCCGAGACGCCCCGAAACATGAGTTTAGGGTCCAATGGAGTGGAACGGGTGCGTTCATTGCGAAAAAAGCCAATGCAACTTCATTTTGCGAACTTGTGCGCTAATGGCACCTGTTCGGCCAGTTTTGCATCGACTTTCGTGCTGTAACGAAACGGTCCGAAACGCCCCAAAACATGAGTTTTGCGTCCAATGGAGTGGATCACATGCGTTCGTTGCGAAAAAAGCGAACGCAACTTCATTTAGCGAACTTGGGCGTTAATCGCGCTAGTTCGTCAAGTTTTGCATCAACTTTCGTGCTGTAACGAAACGGTCCGAGATGCCCCAAAACATGAATTTTGGGTCCAATGGAGTGGATCGGGTGCGTTGGTTGCGAAAAATTAAGACGCGACTTCATTTAGCGAACTTGTGCGTTAATGCCTCTAGTTCGGCGAGTTTTGCATGGACTTTCATGCAGTAATGAAACGGTCCGAAACGCCCCAAAACAGGAGTTTTGGGTCCAATGGAGTGGATCTGGTACGCTCATTCAGAAAAATTCACACGTGACTTCATTTAGCGAACTTTTGTGTTCATGGCACCAGTTCGGCCAGTTTTGCATCGACTTTCGTGCAGTAAGGAAACGGTCCGAAATGCCCCAAAACATGTGTTTTGGGTCCAACGGAGTGGATCGGGTGTGTTCGTTGCGAAAAATTGAGACAACAGTTTGTTCAGCGAACTTGGGCGTTAATGGCGCTAGTTCGGCCAGTTTTGAATCGACTTTCGTGCAGTAACGAAACGGTCCGAGGCGCCCCAAAATATGAGTTTTGGGTCCAATGGAGTGGATCAGGTGCGTTCGTTAATGGCACCAGTTCGGCCAGTTTTGAAAAGACTTTCGTGCTGTAACGAAACGGTCCGAAACACCCCAAAACATGAGTTTTGGGTCCAATGGAGTGGATCACATTCGTTCGTTGCGAAAAAAGCCAACGCAACTTCATTTAGCGAACTTGGGCGTTAATGGCGCTAGTTCGTCAAGTTTTGCATCGACTTTCGTGCAGTAACGAAATGGTTCGAGCCGCCCCAAAACATGAGTTTTGGGTCCAATGGAGTGGATCGGGTGCGTTGATTGCGAAAAATTAAGACGCGACTTCATTTTGCGAACTTGTGCGTTAATGGCTCCAATTCGACCCGTTTTGCATCGATTTTCGTGCAGCAACGAAACGGTCCGAAACGCCCCAAAACATGAGTTTTGGGTCCAACGGAGTGGATTGGGTACGTTCGTTGTGAAAAATTCAGACATGACTTCATTTAGCGAACTTGTGCGTTAATGGCACCAGTTCGACCAGTTTTGCATCGACTTTCGTGCAGTAATGAAACGGTCCGAAATGCCCGAAAATATGAGTTTTGGGTCCAATGGAGTGGATCGGGTGCGTTCGTTGCGAAAAATTAAGACAAGAGTTTGTTTAGCGAACTTGTGCGTTAATGGCGCTAGTTCGGCCAGTTTTGCATCGACTTTCGGGCAGTAACGAAACGGTCCGAGATGCCCCAAAACATGAGTTTTCGGTCCAATGGAGTGGATTGGGTGCGTTCGCTGCGAAAAAAGCCAACGCAACTTCATTTAGATAACTTGTGCGTTAATGGCACCAGTTCGGCCAGTTTTTCATCGACTTTCGTGCTGTAACGGAACGGTCCCAAACACTCCAAAACATGAGCTTTGGGTCAATGGAGTGGATCACATGCGTTCGTTGCGAAAAAAGCCAACGCAACTTCATTTTGCGAATTTGGGCGTTAATCGCGCTGGTTCGTCAAATTTTGCATCGACTTTCATGCAGTAATGAAACGGTCCGAGACACCCCAAAATATGAGTTTGGGGTCAAATGGAGTGGATCAGGTGCAATGGTTTTGAAAAATTAAGTCGCGACTTCATTTAGCGAACTTGTGCGTCAATGGCTCCAGTTCGGCGAGTTTTGCGTCGACTTTCAAGCAGTAACGAAACGGTCCGAAACGCCCCAAAACAGGAGTTTTGGGTCCAATGGAGTGGATCGGGTACGCTCATTCCGAAAAATTCACACGTGACTTCATTTAGCGAACTTGTGCGTTAATAGCACCAGTTCGGCCAGTTTTGCATCGACTTTCGTGCAGTACGGAAACGGTCCGAAATGCCCCAAAACATGAGTTTTGCGTCCAATGGAATGGATCGGGAGCGTTCGTTGCGAAAAATTAAGACAACAGTTTGTTTAGCGAACTTGTGCGTTAATGGCGCTAGTTCGGCCAGTTTTGAATCGACTTTCGTGAAGTAACGAAACGGTCCGATACGCCCCAAAACATGAGTTTCGGGTCCAATGGATTGGATCGGGTGCGTTCGTTGCGAAAAAAGCCAACGCAACTTCATTTAGCGAACTTGTGCGGTAATGGCACCAGTTCGGCCAGTTTTGCATAGACTTTCGTGCTATAACGAAACAGTCCGAAACGCCCCAAAACAAGAGTTTTGGGTCCAATGGAGTGGATTCAATACGTTCGTTGCGAAAAAAGCCAACGCAACTTCAATTAGTGAACTTGGGTGTTAATGGCGCTAGTTCGTCAAGTTTTGCATCGACTTTTGTGCAGTAACGAAACGGTCCGAAATGCCCCAAAAAATGAGTTTTGGGTCCAATGGAGTGGATCGGGTGCGTTCGTTGCGAAAAATTAAGACAAGAGTTTGTTTAGCGAACTTGGGCGTTAATGGCGCTAGTTCGTCCAGTTGTGCATCGACTTTCGTGCAGTAATGAAACGGTCCGAGACGCCCCAAAGCATGAGTTTTCGGTCCAATGGAGTGGAACGGGTGCGTTCATTGAAATGAGCCAACGCTACTTCATTTAGCGAACTTGTGCGTTAATGGCACCAGTTCGGCCAGTTTTTTATCGACTTTCGTGCTGTAACGGAACGGTCCGAAAGGCCCCAAAACATGAGTTTTGGGTCCAATGGAGTGGATCGTGTGCTTTGGTTGCGAAAAAATAAGAAGCGACTTCATTTCGCGAACCTGTGCGTTAATGGCTCCAATTCGACCCGTTTTTATCGACTTTCGTGCAGCAACGAAACGGTCCGAAACGCCCCAAAACATGAGTTTTGGGTCCAACAGAGTGGATCAGGTACGTTCGCTGTGAAAAATTCAGACATGACGTCATTTAGCGAACTTGTGCGTTAATGGCACCAGTTCGACCAGTTTTGCATCGACTTTCGTGCAGTAACGAAATGGTCCGAAACGCCCCAAAACATGTGTTTTGGGTCCAATGGAGTGGATCACATGCGTTCGTTGCGAAAAAAGCGAACGCAACTTCATTTAGCGAACTTGGGCGTTAATCGCGCTAGTTCGTCAAGTATTGCATCGACTTTCGTGCAGTAACTAAACGGTCCGAGACGTCCCAAAACATGAGTTTTGTGTCCAATGGAGTGGAACAGGTGCGTTCGTTGCGAAAAATTAAGACGCGACTTCATTTAGCAAACTTGTGCGTTAATGGCTCCAGTTCGGCCAGTTTTGCATCGACTTTTGTGCAGCAACGAAACGGTCCGAAATGCCCCAAAACATGAGTTTTGGGTCCAACGGAGTGGATCGGGTACGTTCGTTGTGAAAAATTCAGACATGACTTCATTTAGCGAACTTGTGCATTAATGGCACCAGTTCGGCCAGTTTTGCATCGACTTTCATGCAGTAACGAAACGGTCCGAAATGCCCCGAAACATGAGTTTTGGGTCCAATGGAGTGGATCGGTTGCGTTCGTTGCGAAAAATTAAGACAAGAGTTTGTTTAGCGAACTTGGGCGTTAATGGCGCTAGTTCAGCCAGTTTTGCATCGACTTTCGTGCAGTAATGAAACGGTCCGAGACGCCCCAAAACATGAGTTTTGGGTCCAATGGAGTGGAACGGGTGCGTTCATTGCAAAAAAAGCCAACGCAACTTCATTTAGCGAACTTGTGCGTTAATGGCACCAGTTCGGCTAGTTTTTTATCGACTTTCTGCTGTAACGGAACGGTCCGAAACGCCCCAAAACATGAGTTTTGGGTCCAATGGAGTGGATCGGGTGCGTTGGTTGCGAAAAATTAGGACGCGACTTCATTTAGCGAACTTATGCGTTAATGGCTCAAGTTCGGCCAGTTTTGCATCGACTTTCGTGCAGTAACTAAACGGTCCGAGACGCCCCAAAACATGAGTTTTTTGTCCAATGGAGTGGAACGGGTGCGTTCGTTGCGAAAATTTAAGACGCGACTTCATTTAGCGAACTTGTGCGTTAACGGCTCTAGTTCGGCCAGTTTTGCATCGACTTTCGTGCAGCAACGAAACGGTCCGAAATGCCCCAAAACATGAGTTTTGGGTCCAACGGAGTGCATCGAGTACGTTCGTTGTGAAAAATTTTGACATGACTTCATTTAGCGAACTTGTGCGTTAATGGCACCAGTTCGGCCAGTTTTGCATCGACTTTCGTGCAGTAACGAAACGGTTCGAAATGACCCAAAGCATGAGTTTTGTATCCAATGGAGTGGATCGGGTGCGTTGGTTGCGAAAAATTAAGACAAGGGTTTTTTTAGCGAACTTCGGCGTTAATGGCGCTAGTTCGGCCAGTTTTGCATCGACTTTCGTGCAGTAATGAAACGGTCCGAGACGCCCCAAAACATGAGTTTTGGGTCCAATGGAGTGGAACGGGTGCATTCATTGCGAAAAAAGCCAACGCAACTTTATTTAGCGAACTTGGGCGTTAATCGCGCCAGTTCGTCAAGTTTTGCATCGACTTTCGTGCAGTAACGAAATGGTCCGAGATGCCCCAAAACATGAGTTTTGGGTCCAATGGAGTGGATCGCGTGCGTTGGTTGCGAAAAATTAAGACGCGACTTCATTTAGCGAACTTGTGCGTTAATGGCTCTAGTTCGGCGAGTTTTGCATCGACTTTCAAGCAGTAAAGAAACGGTCTGAAACGCCCCAAAATAGGAGTTTTGGGTCCAATGGAGTGGATCTGGTACGCTCATTCAGAAAAATTCACACGTGACTTCATTTAGCGAACTTTTGCGTTAATGGCACCCGTTCGGCCAGTTTTGCATCGACTTTCGTGCAGTAAGGAAACGGTCCGAAATGCCCCAAAACATGAGTTTTGGGTCCAACAGAGTGGATCGGGTGCGTTCGTTGCGAAAAATTGAGACAACAGTTTGTTTAGCGAACTAGGGCGTTAATTGCGCTAGTTCGGCAAGTTTTGAATCGACTTTCGTGCAGTAACGAAACGGTCCGAGGCACCCCCAAAACATGAGTTTTGGGTCCAATGAAGTGGATCTGGTGCGTTCGTTGCGATAAAGGGCAACGCAACTTCATTTAGCGAACTTGTGCGTTAATGGCACCAGTTCGGCCAGTTTTGCAAAGACTTTCGTGCTGTAACGAAACGGTCCGAAACGCCCCAAAACATGAGTTTTGGGTCCAATGGAGTGGTTCACATACGTTCGTTGCGAAAAAAGCCAACACAACTTCATTTAGCGAACTTGGGCGTTAATGGCGCTAGTTCGTCAAGTTTTGCATCGACTTTCGTGCAGTACCGAAACGGTTCGAGACGCCCCAAAACATGAGTTTTGGGTCTAATGGAGTGGATCGGGTGCGTTGGTTGCGAAAAATTAAGACGTGACTTCATTTAGCGAACTTGTGCGTTAATGGCTCCAGTTCGACCAGTTTTGCATCGACTTTCGTGCAGCAACGAAACGGTCCGAAACGCCACAAAACATGAGTTTTGGGTCCAACGGAGTGGATCGGGTACGTTCGTTGTGAAAAATTTATAGATGACTTCATTTAGCGAACTTATGCGTTAATGGCACCAGTTCGGCCAGTTTTGCATCGACTTCCGTGCAGTAACGAAACGGTCTGAAATGCGCCAAAACATGAGTTTTGGGTCCAATGGAGTGGATCGGGTGCGTTTGTTGCGAAAAATTAAGACAAGAGTTTGTTTAGCGAACTTGGGCGTTAATGGCGCTAGTTCGGCCAGTTTTGCATCGACTTTTGTGCAGTAACGAAACGGTCCGAGACGCCCCAAAACATGAGTTTTGGGTCCAATGGAGTGGAACGGGTGCGTTTGTTGCAAAAAAAGCCAACGCAACTTCATTTAGGGAACTTGTGCGTTGATGGCATCAGTTCGGCCAGTTTTGCATCGACTTTTATGCTGTAACGAAATGGTCCGAAACGCCCCAAAACATGAGTTTTGGGTCCAATGGAGTGTATCACATGCGTTCGTTGCAAAAAAAGCCAACGCAACTTGATTTAGCGAACTTGGGCGTTAATCGCGCTAGTTCGTCAAGTAGTGCATCGACTTTCGTGCAGTATCTAAACGGTCCGAGATGCCCCAAAACATGAGTTTTGTGTTTTGGGCTCAAAACTCATGTTTTTGAGCCTTTCGGACCGTTTCCTCACTGCACGAAAGTCGATGCAAAACTGACCGAACTGGTGCCATTAACGCACAAGTACGCTAAATGAAGTCACGTCAGAATTTTTCGCAACGAACGTACCCAATCCACTCCATTGGACCCAAAACTCATATTTTGGGGCCTCTCGGACCATTTCGTTACTGCATCAAAGTCGATGAAAAACTGGACTAACTTGTGCCATTAACGCACAAGTTCGCTAAACAAACTTTTCTCTGAATTTTTCGCAACAAACGCACCCGATCCACTCCATTGGACCCAAGACTCATGTTTTGGGGCGTCTCGGACCGTTTCGTTACTGCACGAAAGTCGATGCAAAACTGGCCAATCTGGTGCCATTAACGCACAAGTTCGCTAAACAAAGTTGCGTTCGAATCTTTCGCAACGAACGCACCCGATCCACTCCATTGGACCCAAAACTCATGTTTTGGGGCGTTTCGCACCATGTCGTTACTGCACGAAAGTCGATGCAAAACTGGCCGAACTGGTGCCATAACGCACAAGTTCGTTAAATAAAATCCTGTCTGAATTTTTCGCAGCAAACGCAGCCGATCCACTCCATTGGACAAAAACTCATGTTTTGGGGCGTCTTGGACCATTTCATTACTGCACAAAAGTCGATGCAAAACTGGCCGAACTGATGCCATTAACGCACAAGTTCGCTAAATGAAGTCGCGTTTCAATTTTTCGCAACCAACGCACCCGATACACTCCATTGGACCCAAAACTTATATTTTGGGGCGTCTCAGACCGTTTCGTTACTGCACGAAAGTCGATGCATTACTTGACAAACTAGCGCCACTAACGCCCAAGTTCGCTAAATGAAGTTGCGTTGGCTTTTTTCACAACGAACGCATGTGATCCACTCCATTGGACCCAAAACTCATGTTTTGGGGCGTTTCGGACCGTTTCGTTACAGCACGAAAGTCGATGCAAAACTGGCCGAACTAGTGCCATTAACGCACATATTCGCTAAATGAAGTTGCGTTGGCTTTTTTTGCAATGAACGCACCCGTTCCACTGCAGTGGACCCAAAACCCATGTTTTGGGGCGTCTCGGACCGTTTCATTACTGCACGAAAGTCGATGCACTACTTGACGTACTTGCGCGATTAACGCACAAGTTCGCCAAATGAAGTTGTGTTGGCTTTTTTCGCAATGAACGCATGTGATCCACTCCATTGGACCCAAAACTCAAGTTTTGGGGCGTTTCGGACCGTTTCGTTACAGTACGAAAGTCGATGCAAAACTGGCCAAACTGATGCCATTAACGGGCAAGTTCGCTAAATGAAGTTGCGTTGGCTTTTTTCGCAACGAACGCACCCGTTCCACCCCATTGGACCCAAAACTCATGTTTTGGGGCGTCTCGGACCGTTTCGTTTCTGCACGAAAGTCGATGCAAAACTAGCCGAACTAGCGCCATTAACGCACAAGTTCGCTAAACAAACTGTTGTCTTAATTTTTCGCAACGAACGCACCCGATCCACTTCATTGGACCCAAAACTCATGTTTTGGGGCATTTCGGACCGTTTCGTTACTGCACGAAAGTCGATGCAAAACTGGCCGAACTGGTGCATTAACGCACAACTTCGCTAAATGAAGTCATGTGTGAATTTTTCGGAATGAGCATACCCGATCCACTCCATTGGACCCAAAACTCCTGTTTTGGGGCGTTTCGGACCGTTTCGTTATTGCATGAAAGTCGATGCAAAACTGGCCGAACTGGAGCCATTAACGCACAAGTTCGCTAAATGAAGTCGCGTCTTAATTTTTTGCAACCAACGCACCCGATCCACTCCATTGGACCCAAAACTCATGTTTGGGGGCGTCTCGGACCGTTTCGTTACTGCACGAAAGTCGATGCAAACTTTCACGAACTAGCGCGATTAAGGCCCAAGTTCGCTAAATGAAGTTGCGTTGGCTTTTTTCTTAACGAACGCACTCGATCTACTCCATTGGACCCAAGACTCATGATTTGGGGCGTCTCTGACCGTTTCGTTACAGCACGAAAGTCGATGCAAAACTGGCCGAACTAGCGCCATTAACGTCCAAGTTCGCTAAACAAACTTTTATCTTAATTTTTTGCAACGAACGCACCGGATCCACTCCATTAGACTCAAAACTCATGTTTTGGGGCATTTCGGACCGTTTCGTTACTGCACGAAAGTCGATGCAAAACTGGCCGAACTGGTGCCATTAACGTACAAGTTTGCTAAATGAAGTCACGTCTGAATTTTTCGCAACGAACGTACTCAATCCACTCCATTGGACCCAAAACTCATGTTTTGGGGCCTCTCGGACCATTTCGTTACTGCTTCAAAGTCGATGAAAAACTAGCCTAACTGGTGCCAGTAACGCACAAGTTCGCTAAACAAACTTTTGTCTGAATTTTTCGCAACGAACGCACCCGATCCACTCCATTGGACCCAAAACTCATGTTTTGGGGCATCTCGGACCGTTTCCGTACTGCCCGAAAGTCGATACAAAACTGGCCAAACTGGTACCATTAACGCACAAGTTCGCTAAACAAAGTCGCGTTCGAATTTTTCGCAACGAACGCACCCGATCCACTCCATTGGACCCAAAACTCGTGTTTTGGGGCGTTTCGCACCGTGTCGTTATAGCACGAAAGTCGATGCAAAACTGGCCGAACTGGTGCCATAACGCACAAGTTCGTTAAATAAAGTCCTGTCTGAATTTTTCGCAACGAACGCACCCGATCCACTCCATTGGACTCAAAACTTGGACAAAAGTCGATGCAAGCCGAACTTGCGCCATTAACGCACAAGTTCGCTAAATGAAGTCGCATTTTAATTTTTCGCAACCAACGCACCCGATCCACTCCATTGGACCCAAAAGTTATGTTTTGGGGCGTCTCGGACCGTTTCATTACTGCACGAAAGTCGATGCAATACTTGACGAACTAGCACCATTAACGCCCAAGTTCACTAAATGAAGTTGCGTTGGCTTTTTCGCAATGAACGCATGTGATCCACTCCATTGGACCCAAAACTCATGTTTTGGGGTGTTTCGGACCGTTTCGTTACAGCATGAAATGTGGCAGAACCGCCTGAATTAAACTGGCTCAAACACGCAAGTCCTCTCTCAAGGGCTCCAACGTACTTCAAAACGGTGTTACCCATTGGTCTGTCGGGTCTCTGCCCGATACAACCACGGTTCAACAGGATCGAAGCAGGTTTATCTCGCGCGAAGGTGAGTTTACAATCACAGCACAGCTCATCGACCTTTAATTTACAGATATTCAAATGTTATTACAAACCTTGTTCTAACTTAAAGTAAAATTTATACAAACAGTGTTTAAACCGACAAGCCAAACAGCTTGTCCATGCTCACAGCAGAAGAAAATAAAGACGCGACTACACACATCGCAAAGGTTGACACCATGCTCAGCCCAAGGCCTAGTGTCATTCAGGTGGGTCGCTGCCAGCCGGGGACGGATCCCATTCCACGGACCAGCCAAATGGAACAGACGTTGGCCTAGCAGGGTTGTCCATGGGATTCTTGAAGGATATACCTGAAACAGATACTAGCAAGGCTGAGCATTCTAATACTCAGCAAGACTTACCCAGGGTTGGTATACATTAGCCCGTAACTCACTCATGAAGGCATTGTACAGGTTCTGGGTTTATTTTCAGCTGAAAAGCAACAAAGAGTATGAACTACTTTCAAATTTTAGCTTACATATTCTAGTTGAGCATCCATTCTAGGTTAGCACCTACACTAAACAAGCAAGGTAGAGATTATCAATCATCAGGATTGTTCCATCATTAGTTACACTTCTTACTCTATGTGGCAAAAGGGATAAGCAGTCTCAATCTCCACGAGAAACGGACGATTCTAAATCAAATTTCAACCTTGCAAGGGTAAACCTAACTCACACGCTTGGGACATCCAAAGATCGTTCCGAAGCAACCGTTTGCCTTTCATTCTGGGTCGTGGAGCAGGCCACCACAAGCGACTGTAGGACCGTACGCACACCAATTGTGCAGGACATACGTCTGTAGCGCGACTACATGATCCCGTATTCCTGTCTGCCTTGCAGAACGTACTCCCACACGTCGGTGCGTGAGAAAAACCAATTTACGAGTGGTGGGAGGTATGTCCACTTGCCGGACCGATTGGTTACTAGGCTTACCGCTTTACCATATTTCGCGGCATGTGGCTAGTACTTTCAAACGCTTAGCCACCACTACCACACATATCGACCTTATCAACTTTTAACAAAACAAACAGGGTAAAACTTCAGGTCATGATCCAGCACATGACCCTGTCCATCATCCTTATAGTGACTACAGAATGGTAAACTTTCAACTCCTATATCGCGCGAGTGACAAGAAATCACTCGACTTTTACCGGCCCTATTTAGCAGAGCGTCTACGCGATAAGGACTCGAGTTCAATACATTGGTTCCTAAGATTCATGCATCTAGGGTTCCATTTCAACTCCTAGACTTAGTGCAAGATAATATATACATATACGATTGTAGTAAATTGAAATACTGAGTTATGCACCGGGGCTTGCCTTCTTGAGTGGGGTTGGGGACAGGAGTGTTAGGGACTTCCGAACTTTGGTTCGGGGCTTCAGTTAGATCCTCGGCGACGTTTACCGGATCTTCAGAAAACCCTTGGTCTTGTCCTAAGACCAACTCGTAGTCTCCGTCGTCGAGTGTCGTTGATTCTACATGATACACAATAGTTTAGTTGAGATGGTGCTTAAGTAACACACATGAACTCATGAAACAAGGGGGTTTTATCTTTTAAATTATCATTTGTACTTAGGTTATGGTCATATTATTGAATTTTTTTTGTAAACAGAGACTAACACATTTGAATTTGAATTCAAATTTCAAGTTTAAATTCAAATCTTAGGTAAATAAATTATATAGTCTTGAAAATTGTAATTATAGACTAATTATCAACACAATAGATTATGACAACAAGATCTAATTACTTAAGCCTAAGGAACATGCTTAATTAATTTTAAAACATTTCAAATTTGAATTGCTCAAATTCAAAAGAACTTAAAATATAAAACAAAGCTAAGTTTGAAACTTTTACACCAGTTCACACATGGCCTATAGAAGTTACCTACCTAAAATCATAATAAACAAAGCTAGCATGTAGAGGTTATACACAAAACATCTCTTAACCTTAGAATTAAAATAGGTTCAAAATTATTTGGTTTCAAACTAAACTTTATTAATAAAAGTTGTAGGGTTTGAAGTCTAGTTTCCAACAAAATTGGTTTGGTAATTTTTGGATTTTTCTACAGTTTTCTACGAATTTTGCAAGACAGCAACATCAACCACATGAAATAACAAAACACATAAGGGGGGGGGGGTCCTCGTATTTTGCGCCTTTGCCCCTAGAACAAAAGAAACTATCACAGATATGCCCCTGCCCGACCTCGACAGTGGCCGGCTGTTCGGCCCCCGGCGCGTTCTCGCCGGCGGCAAGGTCCGGGGTGGGAATGGACTGGTGCAATGTGACCTGCAGTAGCTACTGAACACGATGGAGGGTGATGCGCTCGAGGAGCAGTGGCGGAGCACAGCCGGCGACAAACAATGGCGGCGGCCACGTCGGGGCATCGTCGTTCCCGGTGAGGGCCCGGCGAACATGGGGGAACATGGTGCGCGTGAGCACCGGGGAAGTACGGGGATGCTTTCCCCCAACTCAATTCGGACAGAGGTAAGCCGGGGAGGGGTGATCGTCGGCGGGGTGGAGCTCGGGTTCTTACCGGCGGTAATGGCGGCCGGCGTTCTGCAGGCTGGGGCAACGAAGGGCGGTGAAGGAGGAGTAGGATCGCTTCAGGAGGTTGATGTGGTGCTGATGGCGCTGTTGATCGGGGCAGAGAGGGTCTGTGCCAGTGGGTCGACGGGAGGCCGAGCAGCGGCGGAGGAGGAGAGCTCGCCGGCGTCGCGGTCTGGCACTTCTGGTGGAGGAAAATGGGATTGGATTCCTTGGTGAGCTGCACTGGATCATGGGGGTGCTGATAGTGCTTTAGATCGAGGATGGGGAGCGGTGGTGGGAGCTGCTGACGGTGAGCAGGGATGGCGGAAGAGGTCCGGTGAGCAATGGTGGACGGAGCAGCGGAAATTGGATGCAAAAGAAGCTTGCAACTGCCGAGTGTGTGCTAGGGGGGCTAGAGAAGACGTCCGGGGTCCAGAAGAACTATACCCGTGCTCAAGCAGGTGCTGGCGCCTCGGCGGCGCGCGTGGCTGCCGTGGCGGAGCTCGGGCAGGAGCAATGTGACGTGGAGGACGCGGAGCAAGGCAGCACAGGGTCGGTAGGGCGGCGGCGAAGCAGTGAGTGGCACGTAGGCTCGTCGGGAGGCAGGAGGTAGTGCAGGAGACGCTGCGATGGCGAGCGGCGGCGAAATGCAGTTCGGGCAGGAGGTGGCCGGCGTGGCCGAGCGGGGAGGAGCCAACGCGGGAGCGGGAAGCGGCGGGGCAGAGGGATGCGGGAGCGGCAGAGGCGGCGCACATGGCCGGGCAGTGGCGGGGGCGTGCGGCAGAGGAGAAACAGAGGAGGGAGAGAGGGAGGTAGACGAAGAAGGACTCAATTGCAATTTCAGAGAAATGCAGGGACCCTACTGTAAAGCATCGATAACTTTTAAACCAGTGCTCAAATGGAGATGGGCCCAAAAGAAAAAGTGTATGATTTTTCAAGATCTACAACTTTGCTTTAGGGTTCATCTATAGAAGAGCAACAGTTTTGAAATTAAAATAAAACTTAGCAAAGTTTTCAAATTTTATATAAATCCTATATAAAAACTACACTACATCTACATCCTAGGTGTAGTTTTACATACATTTATGATTTAAACGCAAGTTTTCAACTTTTGCAAAACAACCCTCATACTTTTGAATTTTATCCTCCATGTTCACCCATTAAGCACAAACGGACTTTTAGTAAAATATATATATATAAGTAACCCTTTCCCCCTTAGCACTGAAATTCCTAATTACACTTTTACCACATTTTGTACACAATAACACATTAAAAATCTAGAGTGTGACCATGCTATTTACCTGAGTGTCACACGAAAGTCGATGAAAAAAAATACCCCAAAACATGAGTTTTGGGTCCAACGGAGTGGATCGGGTACGTTCGTTGTGAAAAATTCAGACATGACTTCATTTAGCGAACTTGTGCGTTAATGGCACCAGTTCGGCCAGTTTTGCATCAACTTTCGTGCAGTAACGAAACGGTCCAAAACGCCCCAAAACATGAGTTTTGGGTCCAATGGAGTGGATCGGGTGCGTTTGTCGTGAAAAATTAAGACAAGAGTTTGTTTAGCGAACTTGGGAGTTAATGGCGCTAGTTCGGCCAGTTTTGCATCGACTTTCGTGCAGTAATGAAACGGTCCGAGATGCCCCAAAATATGAGTTTTGGGTCCAATGCAGTGGATCGGTTGCGTTCGTTGCGAAAAAACCAACCCAACTTCATTTAGCGAACATGTGCGTTAATGGCACCAGTTCGACCAGTTTTGCAAAGACTTTCGTGCTGTAACGAAACGGTCCGAAACACACCAAAACATGAGTTTTTGGTCCAATGGAGTGGATCACATGCGTTCGTTGCGAAAAAAGCCAATGCAACTTCATTTAGCGAACTTGGGCGTTAATGGCGCTAGTTCGTCAAGTTTTGCATCGACTTTCGTGCAGTAACGAAACGGTCCGAGACGCCCCGAAACATGAGTTTTGGGTCCAATGGAGTGGATCGTGTGCTTTGGTTGCGAAAAAATAAGACGCGACTTCATTTAGCGAACTTGTGCGTTAATGGCTCCATTTTGGCCTGTTTTGCATCGACTTTCATGCAGCCACGAAACGGTCCGAAACGCCCCAAAACATGAGTTTTGGGTCCAATGGAGTGGATCGGGTACGTTCGTTGCGAAAAATTCAGACATGACTTCATTTAGCGAACTTGTGCGTTAATGGCTCCAGTTCGGCCAGTTTTGCATCGACTTTCGTGCAGTAACAAAACGGTCTGAAACGCCGCAAAACATGAGTTTTGGGTCCAATGGAGAGGATCGGGTACGTTCGTTGCGAAAAATTCATACGTGACTTCATTTAGGGAACTTGTGCGCTAATGGCACCAGTTCGTCCAGTTTTGCATCCACTTTCGTGCAGTAACGCAACAGTCCGAAACGCCCGAAAACATGAGTTTTGGGTCCAATAGAGAGGATCGGGTGCGTTCGTTGCGAAAAAAGCCAACGCAACTTCATTTAGCGAACTTCGGCGTTAATTGCGCTAGTTCGTCAAGTTTTGCATCATCTTTCGTGCAGTAACGAAACGGTCCGAGACGCCCCAAAATATGAGTTTTGGTCCAATGGAGTGGATCGGGTGCGTTGGTTGCGAAAAATTAAGACGCGACTTCATTCAGCGAACTTGTGCGTTAATGGCTCCAGTTCGGCCAGTTTTGCACCGACTTTCGTGCAGCAACGAAACGGTCCGAAACACCCCAAAACATGAGTTTTGGGTCCAACAGAGTGGATCGGGTACATTCGTTGTGAAAAATTCAGACATGACTTCATTTAGTGAACTTGTGCATTAATGGCACCAGTTCGGCCAGTTTTGCATCGACTTTCGTGCAGTAACGAAACGGTCCAAAATGCCCCAAAACATGAGTTTTGGGTCCAATGGAGTGGAACAGGTGCGTTCGTTGCGAAAAATTAAGACAAGAGTTTGTTAAGCGAACTTGAGCGTTAATGGCGCTAGTTCGGGCAGTTTTTCAAAGACTTTCGTGCTGTAATGAAACGGTCCGAAACACCACAAAACATGAGTTTTGGGTCCAATGGAGTGGATCACATGCATTCGATGCGAAAAAAGCCAACGCAACTTCATTTAGCGAACTTGGGCGTTAATGGCGCTAGTTCGTCAAGTTTTGCATCGACTTTCGTGCAGTAACGAAACGGTCCGAGACGCCCCAAAACATGAGTTTTGGGTCCAATGGAGTAGATCGGGTGCGTTGGTTGCGAAAAATTAAGACGTGACTTCATTCAGCGAACTTGTGCGTTCATGGCTCCATTTCGGCCAGTTTTGCATCGACTTTCGCAGCAACAAAATGGTCCGAAACGCCCCAAAACATGAGTTTTGGGTCCAACGGAGTGGATCGGGTACGTTCGTTTAGAAAAATTCAGACATGACTTCATTTAGCGAACTTATGCGCTAATGGCACCAGTTCGGCCAGTTTTGCATCGACTTTCGTGCAGTAACGAAACGGTCTGAAATGTCCCAAAACATGAGTTTTGGGTCCAATGGAGTGGATAGGGTGCGTTCGTTGCGAGAAATTAAGATAAGACTTTGTTAAGCGAACTTGAGCGTTAATGGCGCTAGTTCGGCCAGTTTTGCATCGATTTTCGTGCAGTAACGAAACGGTCCGAGACGCCCCAAAATACGAGTTTTGGGTCCAATGGAGTGGAACGGGTGCGTTCGTTGCGAAAAATTCAGACGTGACTTCATTTAGCGAACTTGTGCGCTAATGGCATCAGTTCAACAGCTTTGCATCGGCTTTCGTGCTGTAACGAAACGGTCCGAAACGCCCCAAAACATGAGTTTTGGGTCCAATGGAGTGGATCACATCCGTTCGTTGTGAAAAAAGCCAACGCAACTTCATTTAGCGAACTTGGGCTTTAATGGCACCAGTTCGTCAAGTATTTCATCGACTTTCGTGCTGTAATGGAACGGTCCGAGACGCCCCAAAACATGAGTTTTGGGTCCAATGGAGTGGATCACATGCGTTCGTTGCGAAAAAAGCCAACACAACTTCATTTAGCGAACTTGGGCGTTAATCGCGCTAGTTCGTCAAGTATTGCATCGACTTACGTGCAGTAACGAAACGGTCCGAGACGCCCCAAAACATGAGTTTTGGGTTCAATGGAGTGGAACGGGTGCGTTCGTTGCGAAAAAAGGCAACGACTTCATTTAGCGAACTTGCGCGTTAATGGCACCAGTTCGGCCAGTTTTGCATCGACTTTCGTGCTGTAACGAAACAATCCGAAACGCCCCAAAACATGAGTTTTGGGTCCAATGGAGTGGATCACATGCGTTCATTTAGCGAACTTGGGCGTGAATGGCGCTAGTTCATCAACTATTGCATCGACTTTCGTGCAGTAACAAAACGGTCCGAAATGCCCCAAAACATGAGTTTTGGGTCCAATGGAGTGGATCGGGTGCGTTCGTTGCGAAAAATTAAGACAAGAGTTTGTTAAGCGAACTTGAGTGTTAATGGCGCTAGTTCGGCCAGTTTTGCATCGACTTTCGTGCATTAACGGAACGGTCTGAGATGCCCCGAAACATGAGTTGTGGGTCCAATGAAGTGGAACGGGTGCGATCGTTGCGAAAAAAGCCAACGCAACTTCATTTTTAGAACTTGTGCGTTAACGGCATCTGTTCGGCCAGTTTTGCATCGACTTTCGTGCTGTAACGGAACGGTCCGAAATGCCCCAAAACATGAGTTTTGGCTCCAATAGAGTGGAGCGGGTGCGTTCGTTGCGAAAAATTCAGACAGGACTTTATTTAACGAAGTTGTGCGTTATGGCACCAGTTCGGCCAGTTTCGCATCGACTTTCGTGCTATAACGACACGGTGCGAAACGCCCCAAAACATGAGTTTTGGGTCCAATGGAGTGGATCGGGTGCGTTCGTTGCGAAAAATTCGAACGCGACTTTGTTTAGCGAACTTGTGCGTCAATGGCACCAGTTTGGCCAGTTTTGCATCGACATTCGTGCAGTAACGAAACGGTCCGAGATGCCCCAAAACATGAGTTTTGGGTCCAATGGAGTAGATCGGGTGCGTTCGTTGCGAAACATTCAGACAAAAGTTTGTTTAGCGAACTTTTGCGTTAATGGCACCAGTTAGGCCAGTTTTTTATCGAGTTTGATGCAGTAACGAAATGGTCCGAGAGGCCCCAAAACATGAGTTTTGGGTGCAATGGAGTGGATTGGGTACGTTCGTTGCGAAAAATTAAGACGCGACTTCATTTAGCGAACTTGTGCGTTAATGGCTCCAGTTCGGCGAGTTTTGCATCGACTTTCATGCAGTAACGAAACGATCCGAAACGCCCCAAAACAGGAGTTTTGGATCCAATGGAGTGGATCGGGTACGTTTGTTCCGAAAAATTCACACATGACTTCATTTAGCGAACTTGTGCGTTAATGGCATCAGTTCGGCTAGTTTTGCATCGACTTTCGTGCAGTCAGGAAACGGTCCGAAATGCCCCAAAAGATGAGTTTTGGGTCCAATGGAGTGGATCGGGAGCGTTCGTTGCGAAAAATTCATACAACAGTTTGTTTAGCGAACTTGTGCGTTAATGGCGTTAGTTCGGCAAGTTGTGCATCGACTTTCGTGCAGTAACGAAACGGTCCGAGACGCCCCAAAACATGAATTTTGTGTCCAATGGAGTGGATCGAGTGCGTTCATTGCCAAAAAAGCCAACGCAACTTAATTTAGCGAATTTGTGCGTTAATGGCACCAGTTCGGCCAGTTTTGCAAAGACTTTCGAGCTGTAACGAAACGGTCCGAAACGCCCCAAAATATGAGTTTTGGGTCCAATGGAGTGGATCGCATGCGTTTGTTGCGAAAAAAGCCAACGCAACTTCATTTAGCGAACTTGTGCGTTAATGGCGCTATTTCGTCAAGTTTTGCATCGACTTTCGTGCACGAACGAAACGGTCCGAGACGCCCCAAAACATGAGTTTTGGGTCCAATGAAGTGGATCGGGTGCGTTGGTTGCGAAAAATTAAGGCACGACTTCATTTAGCGAACTTGTGCCTTAATGGCTCCAGTTCGGCCAGTTTTGCATCGACTTTCGTGCAGCAACGAAACGGTCCGAAACGCCCCAAAACATTTGTTTTGGGTCCAATGGAGTTGATCGGGTACGTTCGTTGTGAAAAATTCAGACATGACTTCATTTAGCGAACTTGTGCGTTAATGGCACCAGTTCGGCCAATTTTGCATCGACTTTCGTGCAGTAACGAAACGGTCCGAAATGCCCGAAAGATGAGTTTTGGGTCCAATGGAGTGGATCGGGTGCGTTCGTTGCGAAAAATTAAGACAAGAGTTTGTTTAGCGAACTTGTGCGTTAATTGCGCTAGTTCGGCCAGTTTTGCATCGACTTTCGTGCAGTAACGAAATGGTCCCAGACGCCCCAAAACATGAGTTTTGGGTCCAATGGAGTGGAACGGGTACGGTCGTTGCGAAAAAAGCCAACGCAACTTCATTTATCGAACTTGTGCGTTAATGGCAGCAGTTCGGCCAGTTTTGCATCGACTTTCGTGCAGTTACTAAACGGTCCGAGACTCCCCAAAACATGAGTTTTGGGTCCAATGGAGTGGATCGGGTGCGTTCGTTGCGAAAATTTTAGACAAAAGTTTTTTTAGCGAACTTGTGCGTTAATGGCACCAGTTAGGCCAGCTTTTCACCGACTTTCATGCAGTAACAGAACGGTCCGAAACGCCCCGAAACATGAGTTTTGGTTCCAATGGAGTGGATCACATGCGTTCGTTGCGAAAAAAGCCAACGCAACTTCATTTAGCGAACTTGTGCGTTAATGGCTCCAGTTCGGCTAGTTTTGCATCGACTTTCGGGCTGTAACGTAACGGTCCGAACTGCTCCAAAACATGAGTTTTGTGTCCAATGGAGTGGATCGGGTGCGTTCGTTGCGAAAAATAAAGACAACAGTTTCTTTAGCGAACTTGTGCGTTAATGGCGCTATTTCGGCCAGTTTTGCATCGACTTTCGTGCATAAACGAAACGGTCCGACACGCCCAAAACATGAGTTTTGGGTCCAATGGAGTTGATCGGGTGCGTTCGTTGCGAAAAAAGCCAACGCAACTTCATTTAGCGAACTTGTGTGTTAATGGCACCAGTTCGGCCAGTTTTTCATCGGTTTTCGTGTGGCAACGGAACGGTCCGAAACACCCCAAAACATGAGTTTTGGGTCTAATGGAGTGGATCACATGCGTTCATTGCGAAGCCAACGCAACTTCATTTTGCGAACTTGTGCCATTAACGGTCCGAGAGGCCGCAAAACATGAGTTTCGTGCAGTAACGAAACTTGTGCCATTAACGAACTGGACGCAAAATTAAGACGCGACTTCATTTAGCGAACTTGTGCGTTAATGGCACCAGTTCGGCCAGTTTTGCATCGACTTTCGTGCAGTAGCGAAATGATCCGAAATGCCCCAAAACATGAGTTTTGGGTCCAATGGAGTGGATCGGGTGCGTTGGTTGCGAAAAATTAAGACGCGACTTCATTTAGAGAACATCTGCGTTAATGGCTCCAGTTCGGCCAGTTTTGCATCGACTTTCGTGCAGTAATGAAACGGTCCGAAACGCCCCAAAATATGAGTTTTGGGTCCAATGGAGTGGAACGGGTTCGTTGGTTACGAAAAATTAAGACGTGACTTCATTTGGCGAACTTGTGAGTTAATGGCTCCAGTTCGGCCAGTTTTGCATCGACTTTCGTGCAGTAACGAAACTTTTCGAAACGCCCCAAAACATGAGTTTTGGGTCCAATGGAGTGGATCGGGTACGTTCATTTAGAAAATTCAAACGTGACTTCATTTAGAGAACTTGTGCGTTAATGGCACCAGTTCGGCCAGTTTTGCATGGACTTTCGTGCAGTAACAAAACGGTCCGAAATGCCCCAAAACATGAGTTTTGAGTCCAATGGAGTGGATCGGTTGCGTTCGTTGAAAAAAATTAAAAAAAAGTTTGTTTAGCGAACTTGGGCGTTAATGGCGCTAGTTCGGCCAGTTTTGAATCGACTTTCGTGAGGTAACGAAACGGTCCGAGACGCCCCAAAACATGAGTTTTGGGGCCAATGGACTAGGTCGTGTGTGTTCGTTGCGAAAAAAGCCAACGCAACTTCATTTAGCGAACTTGTGCGTTAATGGCACCAGTGCGGCCATTTTTGCATCGACTTTCGTGGTGTAACGAAACGGTCCGGAACTCTTACTTATCAAACATTTTCTATTTACTAGAGTTTTGAGTCCAATGGAGTGGATCGGGTACGTTCGTCGCGAAAAATTCAGGCGTGACTTCATTTAGCGAACTTATGCGTTAATGGCACCAGTTCGGCCAGTTTTGCATCGAGTTTCGTGCAGTAACGAAACGGTCCGAAATGCTCCAAAACATGAGTTTTGGGTCGAATGAAGTGGATCGGTTGCGTTCGTTACGAAAAATTAAGAGAAGAGTTTGTTTAGCGAACTTGTGCGTTCAAGGCGCTAGTTCGTTCAGTTTTGCATCGACTTTCGTGCAGTACCGAAACGGTCCGAGACGCCCCAAAACATGAGTTTTGGGTCCAATGGAGTGGAACGGGGGCGTTCGTTGCGAAAAAAGCCAACGCAACTTCATTTAGCGAACTTGTGCGTTAATGGAACAGTTCGGCCAGTTTTGCATCGACTTTCATGCAGTAACGAAACGGTCCGAAATGCCCCAAAACATGAGTTTTGGATCCACTGGAGTGGATCGGGTGCGTTCGTTGCGAAAAATTAGGACAAAAGTTTGTTTAGCGAACTTGTGCGTTAATGGCGCTAGTTCGGCCAGTTTTGCATTGACTTTCGTGCAGTAACGAAACGGTCCGAGACACCCCAAAACATGAGTTTTGGGTCCAATGGAGTGGATCGGGTGCGTTGGTTGCGAAAAATTAAGACGCGACTTCATTTAGCGAACATGTGCGTTAATGGCTCCAGTTCAGCCAATTTTGCATCCACTTTCGTGCAGTAATGAAACGGTCCGAAACGCCCCAAAACATGAGTTTTTTGTCCAATGGAGTGGATCGGGTGCGGTGGCTGCGAACTTGTGCGTTAATGGCGCTAGTTCGGCCAGTTTTGCATTGACTTTCGTGCACTAACGAAACGGTCCGAAACGCCCCAAAACAGGAGTTTTGGGTCCAATGGAGTGGATCAGGTACGTTCGTTGCGAAAAATTCAGACGTGACTTCATTTAGCGAACCTGTGCATTAATGGCAACAGTTCGGCCAGTTTTGCATCGACTTTCGTGCAGCAACGAAACGGTCCGAAATGCCCCAAAACATGAGTTTTGGGTCCAATGGAGTGGATCGGGTGCGTTCGTTGCGAAAAATTTGGACAACAGTTTCTTTAGTGATCTTGTGCGTTAATGGCGCTAGTTCGGCCAGTTTTGCATCGATTTTCGTGTAGTAACAAAACGGTCCGAGACGCCCCAAAACATGAGTTTTGGGTCCAATGGAGTGGATCGGGTGCGTTTGTTGCGAAAAAAGGCAACGCAATTTCATTTAGCGAACTAGTGCGATAATGGCACCAGTTCGGCCAGTTTTGCAAAGACTTTCGTGCTGTATCGAAACGGTCCGAAACACCTCAAAACATGAGTTTTGGGTCCAATGGAGGGGATCACATGCGTTCGTTGCGAAAAAAGCCAACGCAACTTCATTTAGCGAACTTGTGCGTTAATGGCGCTAGTTCGTCAAGTTTTGCATCGACTTTCGTGCAGTAACGAAACGGTCCGAGACGCCCCAAAACATGAGTTTTGGGTCCAATGGAGTGGATCGGGTGCGGTGGCTGCGAACCTGTGCGTTAATGGCGCTAGTTTGGCCAGTTTTGCATCGACTTTCGTGCAGTAACGAAACAGTCTCAAACGCCCCAAAACATGAGTTTTGGGTCCAATGGAGTGGATCGGGTACGTTCGTTGCGAAAAATTTAGACGTGACTTCATTTAGCGAACTTGGGCGTTAATGGCACCAGTTCGGCCAGTTTTGCATCGACTTTCGTGCAGTAACGAAACGGTCCGAAATGCACTAAAACATGAGTTTTGGGTCCAATTGAGTGGATCGGGTACGATCGTTGCGAAAAATTATGACGCGACTTCATTTAGCGAACTTGTGCGTTCATGGCTCCAGTTCGGCCAGTTTTGCATCGACTTTTGTGCAGTAACGAAACGGTCCGAAATGCCCCAAAACATGAGTTTTGGGTCCAATGGAGTGGATCGGGTGCGTTCGTTGCGAAAAATTAAGACAACAGTTTTTTTAGCGAACTTGTGCATTAATGGCGCTAGTTTGGCCAGTTTTGCATCGACTTTCGTGCAGTAACGAAACGGTCCGAGACGCCCCGAAACATGAGTTTTCGGTCCAATGGAGTGGAACGGGTGCGTTCGTTGCAAAAAAAGCCAACGCAACTTCATTTAACGAACTTGTGCGTTAATGGCACCAGTTCGGCCAGTTTTGCAAAGACTTTCGTGCTGTAACGAAACAGTCCGAAACGCCCCAAAACATGAGTTTTGGGTCCAATGGAGTGGATCACATGCGTTTGTTGCGAAAAAAGCCAATGCAACTTCATTAAGCAAAATTGTGCGATAATGGCGCTAGTTCGTCAAGTTTTGCATCGACTTTCGTGGAGTAACGAAACGGTCCGAGACACCCCAAAACATGAGTTTTGGGTCCAATGAAGTGGATCGGGTGCGTTGGTTGCGAAAAATTAAGACGCGACTTCATTTAGCGAACTTGCGCGTTAATGGCACCAGTTCGGCCAGTTTTGCATCGACTTTTGTGCAGTAACAAAACGGTCCGAATGCCCGAAAATATGAGTTTTGGGTCCAATGGAGTGGATCGGGTGCGTTCGTTGCGAAAAATTAAGAAGAGAGTTTGTTTAGCGAACCTGTGCGTTAATGGCGCTAGTTTGGCCAGTTTTGCATCGACTTTCGTGCAGTAACGAAACAGTCTCAAACGCCCCAAAACATGAGTTTTGGGTCCAATGGAGTGGATCGGGTACGTTCGTTGCGAAAAATTTAGACGTGACTTCATTTAGCGAACTTGGGCGTTAACGGCACCAGTTCGGCCAGTTTTGCATCGACTTTCGTGCAGTAACGAAACGGTCCGAAATGCACTAAAACATGAGTTTTGGGTCCAATTGAGTGGATCGGGTACGTTCGTTGCGAAAAATTAAGACGCGACTTCATTTAGCGAACTTGTGCGTTAATGGCTCCAGTTCGGCCAGTTTTGCATCGACTTTCGTGCAGTAACGAAACGGTCTGAAACGCCCCAAAACATTAGTTTTGGGACCAATGGAGTGGATCGGGTACGTTCGTTGCGAAAAATTCAGACGTGACTTCATTTAGCGAACTTGGACGTTAATGGCACCAGTTCGGCCTATTTTGCATCGACTTTCGTGCAGTAATGAAACGGTCCGAAATGCCCCAAAACATGAGTTTTGGGTCCAATGGAGTGGATCGGGTGCGTTCGTTGCGAAAAATTAAGACAACAGTTTGTTTAGCGAACTTGTGCATTAATGGCGCTAGTTTGGCCAGTTTTGCATCGACTTTCGTGCAGTAACGAAACGGTCCGAGACGCCCCGAAACATGAGTTTTGGGTCCAATGGAGTGGAACGGGTGCGTTCGTTGCAAAAAAAGCCAACGCAACTTAATTTAGCGAACTTGTGCATTAATGGCACCAGTTCGGCCAGTTTTGCAAAGACTTTCGTGCTGTAACGAAACAGTCCGAAACGCCCCAAAACATGAGTTTTGGGTCCAATGGAGTGGATCACATGCGTTTGTTGCGAAAAAAGCCAATGCAACTTCATTAAGCAAAATTGTGCGTTAATGGCGCTAGTTCGTCAAGTTTTGCATCGACTTTCGTGCAGTAACGAAACGGTCCGAGACACCCCAAAACATGAGTTTTGGGTCCACTGGAGTGGATCGGGTGCGTTGGTTGCGAAAAATTAAGACGTGACTTCATTTAGCGAACTTGTGCGTTAATGGCACCAGTTCGGCCAGTTTTGCATCGACTTTCATGCAGTAACGAAACGGTCTGAAATGCCCAAAAATATGAGTTTTGGGTCCAATCGAGTGGATCGGATGCGTTCGTTGCGAAAAATTAAGAAAAGAGTTTGTTTAGCGAGCTTGAGCGTTAATGGCGCTAGTTCGGCCAGTTTTGCATCGACTTTCGTGCAGTAACGAAACGGTCCAAGACGCCCCAAAACATGAGTTTTGGGTCCAATGGAGTGGAACCGGTGCGTTCGTTGCGAAAAAAGCCAACACAACTTCATTTAGCGAACTTGTGCGTTAGCGGCATCAGTTTGGCCAGTTTTGCATCGACTTTCGTGCTGTAACGAAATGGTCCGAAACGCCCCAAAACATGAGTTTTGGGTCCAATGGAGTGGATCACATGCGTTCGTTGCGAAAAAATCCAACGCGACTTCATTTAGTGAACTTGTGCGTTAATGGCTCCAGTTCGGCCAGTTTTAAATCGACTTTCGTGCAGCAACAAAACGGTCCGAAACGCCCCAAAACAAGAGTTTTGGGTCCAATGGATTGGATCGGGTGTGTTCGTTGCGAAAAATTAAGACAAGAGTTTGTTTAGCGAACTTGTGCGTTAATGGCGCTAGTTTGGCCAGTTTTGCATCGACTTTCGTGCAGTAACGAAACAGTCTCAAACGCCCCAAAACATGAGTTTTGGTTCCAATGGAGTGGATCGGGTATGTTCGTTGCGAAAAATTTAGACGTGACTTCATTTAGCGAACTTGGGCGTTAATGGCACCAGTTCGGCCAGTTTTGCATCGACTTTCGTGCAGTAACGAAACGGTCCGAAATGCACTAAAACATGAGTTTTGGGTCCAATTGAGTATATCGGGTACGTTCGTTGCGAAAAATTAAGACGCGACTTCATTTAGCGAACTTGTGCGTTAATGGCTCCAGTTCGGCCAGTTTTGCATCGACTTTCGTGCAGTAACGAAACGGTCTGAAACGCCCCAAAACATGAGTTTTGGATCCAATGGAGTGGATCACATGCGTTCGTTGCGAAAAAAGCCAACGCAACTTCATTTAGCGAACTTGTGCGTTACTGGCGCTAGTTCGTCAAGTTTTGCATCGACTTTCGTGGAGTAACGAAACGGTCCGAGACGCCCCAAAACATGAGTTTTGGGTCCAATGAAGTGGATCGGGTGCGTTGGTTGCGAAAAATTAAGACGCGACTTCATTTAGCGAACTTGTGCGTTAATGGCACCAGTTCGGCCAGTTTTGTATCGACTTTCGTGCAGTAACAAAACGGTCCGAATGCCCGAAAATATGAGTTTTGGGTCCAATGGAGTGGATCGGGTGCGTTCGTTGCGAAAAATTAAGAAGAGAGTTTGTTTAGCGAACCTGTGCGTTAATGGCGCTAGTTCGGCCAGTTTTGCATCGACTTTCGTGCAGTAACGAAACAGTCTCAAACGCCCCAAAACATGAGTTTTGGGTCCAATGGAGTGGATCGTGTACGTTCGTTGCGAAAAATTTAGACGTGACTTCATTTAGCGAACTTGGGCGTTAATGGCACCAGTTCGGCCAGTTTTGCATCGACTTTCGTGCAGTAACGAAACAGTCCGAAATGCACCAAAACATGAGTTTTGGGTCCAATTGAGTGGATCGGGTACGTTCGTTGCGAAAAATTAAGACGCGACTTCATTTAGCGAACTTGTGCGTAAATGGCTCCAGTTCGGCCAGTTTTGCATCGACTTTCGTGCAGTAACGAAACGGTCTGAAACGCCCCAAAACATTAGTTTTGGGACCAATGGAGTGGATCGGGTACGTTCGTTGCGAAAAATTCAGACGTGACTTCATTTAGCGAACTTGGGCGTTAATGGCACCAGTTCGGCCAGTTTTGCATCGACTTTCGTGCAGTAACGAAACGGTCCGAAATGCCCCAAAACATGAGTTTTGGGTCCAATTGAGTGGATCGGGTACGTTCGTTGCGAAAAATTAAGACAACAGTTTGTTTAGCGAACTTGTGCATTAATGGCGCTAGTTTGGCCAGTTTTGCATCGACTTTCGTGCAGTAACGAAACGGTCCGAGACGCCCCAAAACATGAGTTTTGGGTCCAATGGAGTGGAACCGGTGCGTTCGTTGCGAAAAAAGCCAACGCAACTTCATTTAGCGAACTTGTGCGTTAGTGGCATCAGTTCGGCCAGTTTTGCATCGACTTTCGTGCTGTAACGAAATGGTCCGAAACGCCCCAAAACATGAGTTTTGGGTCCAATGGAGTGGATCACATGCGTTCGTTGCGAAAAAAGCCAACGCGACTTCATTTAGCGAAATTGTGCGTTAATGGCGCTAGTTCGTCAAGTTTTGCATCGACTTTCGTGCAGTAACGAAACGGTCCGAGACACCCCAAAACATGAGTTTTGGGTCCACCGGAGTGGATTGGGTGCGTTGGTTGCGAAAAATTAAGACGTGACTTCTTTTAGCGAACTTGTACGTTAATGGCACCAGTTCGGCCAGTTTTGCAGCGACTTTCGTGCAGTAACGAAACGGTCCGAAATGCCCAAAAATATGAGTTTTGGGTCCAATCGAGTGGATCGGATGCGTTCGTTGTGAAAAATTAAGAAAAGAGTTTGTTTAGCGAGCTTGAGCGTTAATGGCGCTAGTTCGGCCAGTTTTGCATCGACTTTCGTGCAGTAACGAAACGGTCCAAGACGCCCCAAAACATGAGTTTTGGGTCCAATGGAGTGGAACCGGTGCGTTCGTTGCGAAAAAAGCCAACGCAACTTCATTTAGCGAACTTGTGCGTTAGTGGCATCAGTTTGGCCAGTTTTGCATCGACTTTCGTGCTGTAACGAAATGGTCCGAAACGCCCCAAAACATGAGTTTTGGGTCCAATGGAGTGGATCACATGCGTTCGTTGCGAAAAAAGCCAACGCGACTTCATTTAGCGAACTTGTGCGTTAATGGCTCAAGTTCGGCCAGTTTTAAATCGACTTTCGTGCAGCAACAAAACGGTCCGAAACGCCCCAAAACAAGAGTTTTGGGTCCAATGGATTGGATCGGGTGTGTTCGTTGCGAAAAATTAAGACAAGAGTTTGTTTAGCGAACTTGTGCGTTAATGGCGCTAGTTTGGCCAGTTTTGCATCGACTTTCGTGCAGTAACGAAACAGTCTCAAACGCCCCAAAACATGAGTTTTGGGTCTAATGGAGTGGATTGGGTACGTTCGTTGCGAAAAATTTAGACGTGACTTCATTTAGCGAACTTGGGCGTTAATGGCACCAGTTCGGCCAGTTTTGCATCGACTTTCGTGCAGTAACGAAACGGTCCGAAATGCACCAAAACATGAGTTTTGGGTCCAATTGAGTGGATCGGGTACGTTTGTTGCGAAAAATTAAGACGCGACTTCATTTAGCGAACTTGTGCGTTAATGGCTCCAGTTCGGCCAGTTTTGCATCGACTTTCGTGCAGTATCGAAACGGTCTGAAACGCACCAAAACATTAGTTTTGGGTCCAATGGAGTGGATCGGGTACGTTCGTTGCGAAAAATTCAGACGTGACTTCATTTAGCGAACTTGGGCGTTAATGGCACCAGTTCGGCCAGTTTTGCATCGACTTTCGTGCAGTAACGAAATGGTCCGAAATGCCCCAAAACATTAGTTTTGGGTCCAATGGAGTGGATCGGGTGCGTTCGTTGCGAAAAATTAAGACAACAGTTTGTTTAGCGAACTTGTGCATTAATGGCGCTAGTTTGGCCAGTTTTGCATCGACTTTCGTGCAGTAACGAAATGGTCCGAGACGCCCGAAACATGAGTTTTTGGTCCAATGGAGTGGAACGGGTGCGTTCGTTGCAAAAAAAGCCAACGCAACTTCATTTAGCGAACTTGTGCGTTAATGGCACCAGGTCGGCCAGTTTTGCAAAGACTTTCGTGCTGTATCGAAACAGTCCAAAACGCCCCAAAACATGAGTTTTGCGTCCAATGGAGTGGATCACATGCGTTTGTTGCGAAAAAAGCCAATGCAACTTCATTAAGCGAAATTGTGCGTTATGGCGCTAGTTCGTCAAGTTTTGCATCGACTTTCGTGCAGTAACGAAACGGTCCGAGACACCCCAAAACATGAGTTTTGGGTCCACTGGAGTGGATCGGGTGCGTTGGTTGCGAAAAATTAAGACGTGACCTCATTTAGCGAACTTGTGCGTTAATGGCACCAGTTCGGCCAGTTTTGCATCGACTTTCGTGCAGTAACGAAATGGTCTGAAATGCCCAAAAATATGAGTTTTGGGTCCAATCGAGTGGATCGGATGCGTTCGTTGCGAAAAATTAAGAAAAGAGTTTGTTTAGCGAGCTTGAGCGTTAATGGCGCTAGTTCGGCCAGTTTTGCATCGACTTTCGTGCAGTAACGAAACGGTCCAAGACGCCCCAAAACAAGAGTTTTGGGTCCAATGGAGTGGAACCGGTGCGTTCGTTGCGAAAAAAGCCAACGCAACTTCATTTAGCGAACTTGTGCGTTAGTGGCATCAGTTCGGCCAGTTTTGCATCGACTTTCGTGCTGTAACGAAATGGTCCGAAACGCCCCAAAACATGAGTTTTGGGTCCAATGGAGTGGATCACATGCGTTCGTTGTGAAAAAAGCCAACGCGACTTCATTTAGCGAACTTGTGCGTTAATGGCTCCAGTTCGGCCAGTTTTAAATCGACTTTCGTGCAGCAACGAAACGGTCCAAAACGCCCCAAAACAAGAGTTTTGGGTCCAATGGATTGGATCGGGTGTGTTCGTTGCGAAAAATTAAGACAAGAGTTTGTTTAGCGAACTTGTGCGTTAATGGCCCTAGTTCGGCCAGTTTTGCATCGACTTTCGTGCTGTAACGAAACAGTCTCAAACGCCCCAAAACATGAGTTTTGGGTCCAATGGAGTGGATCGGGTACGTTCGTTGCGAAAAATTTAGACGTGACTTCATTTAGCGAACTTGTGCGTGAATGGCACCAGTTCGACCAGTTTTGCATGGATTTTCGTGCAGTAAGGAAACTGTCCGAAATGCCCCAAAATATGAGTTTTGGGTCCAATGGAGTGGATCGGGTGCGTTCGTTGCGAAAAATTAAGACAAGAGTTTGTTTAGCGAACTTGTGCGTTAATGGCACTAGTTCGGCCTGTTTTGCATCGACTTTCGTGCAGTAACGAAACGGTCCGAGACGCCCCAAAACATGAGTTTTGGGTCCAATGGAGTGGAACGGGTGCGTTGTTGCAAAAAAAAGCCAACGCAACATCATTTAGCGAACTTGTGCGTTAATGGCACCAGTTCGGCCAGTTTTGCATCGACTTTCGTGCTGTAATGAAATGGTCCGAAACGCCCCAAAACATGAGTTTTGGGTCCAATGGAGTGGATCACATGCGTTCATTGCGAAAAAAGCCAACGCAACTTCATTTAGCGAACTTGGGCGTTACTGGCGCTAGTTCGTCAAGTATGGCATCAACTTTTGTGCAGTAACGAAACGGTCCGAGACGCCCCAAAACATAAGTTTTGGGTCCAATGGAGTGGATCGGGTGCGTTGGTTGCGAAAAATTAAGACGCGACTTCATTTGGCGAACTTGTGCGTTAATGGCTCCCGTTCGGCCAGTTTTGCATCGACTTTCGTGCAGCAACGAAACGGTCCGAAACACCCCAAAACATGAGTTTTGGGTCCAATGGAGTGGATCGGGTACGTTCGTTGCGAAAAATTCAGACGTGACTGATAGAGTCGGAGTGCCCGATCTTTCGGTGAGTGGGGATAAATTCGACTTGGTGGAAGATGACCCTCACGATCCGACTACGACGAGCGAGCCCGAAGCGCCAATGCAATCGCTGAACCAACTCCCTGTGGTTACCGACCTTGTTGGTGCAAGATCAGCCTGATCACGAAGATCTTTTCCTGTTCGCAATCGAAGAACGAACAAGAAAAGGATGTGAGCAATCTGATGATCTCTCGAAGGCGGAGTTCTGAATTACACGAGGACAGCGCTGTTTTGCGCGTGCCAAGAGTAGCTAAAGCTAAATGTAAACAGAACTCAAGTCTGGAAAGAAAAGATGCCTCTATCTAAATAGAGGGAGAGAGGACGCAACCCTAGGAAAAGGGGCGGCCAGGGAGGGGGCGCAGCCCCTAGTGGTGGCCAGCCCTAGGCGCCCACACAAGGGCCTCAGTTGGGCCATCATCTATTCTTCTGGGCCTTCGTTCTTCAGTAGCATGACGAAATTCAGTTCTCTTGCACGGGCCCGAGTGATTGGCCTAGAAGGAGGTGGCGCCTGGGGTGGAGGAGCATCTGGTGTCGCTGGAAAAGGTGCTGCTGTCGTAGACGTACTCGTGTTGTAGTTGATGTCCTCATCATCCTCCCCTTCTAGAACTGAAGTCGTCCTCGACGGCAACTCCTCATCCTCGCCCACATATGGCTTCAAATCTGCAACATTAAAACTAGTGGAAACACCAATCTCCGCAGGCAGGTCAAGGACATAAGCATTATCATTAATCTTGGTTAGCACCTTAAAAGGACCAGCAGCACGAGGCATCAATTTAGAATGGCGTAAAGTAGGAAACCGATCCTTTCTCAAATGCAACCAAACCATATCACCAGGTTCAAAAGTAACAAGTTTTCTTCCTTTACTACCAGCAACCTGATACTTAGCATTAGCAGCAGCAATGTTTTGTTGTGTTTGTCCATGGAGGTCAATCATGTGTTCAACATGTGCAACCGCATCTATATGTGGGACATCCTTAGCATCAAGCGAAAACAAATCAATAGGTGCCCGAGGAACGTAACCATAAACAATCTGAAAAGGGCACATCTTTGTAAAAGAATGTGTTGCATGATTATAAGCAAATTCAATATGAGGCAAGCAATCCTCCCAACGTCTCAAATTTTTGTCTAAAACAGCCCTAAGCATGGTGGACAAAGTTCTATTCACCACCTCAGTTTGCCCATCAGTTTGAGGGTGACAAGTTGTACTAAACAGCAATTTAGTTCCCAATTTAGTCCAAAGAGATCTCCAAAAATGACTGAGAAACTTAGCATCACGATCAGAGACAATTGTATTCAGAATACCATGTAAACGAACAATCTCTCGAAAGAATAATTCAGCAACACTGCTAGCATCATCAGTTTTATGACAAGGTATAAAATGAGCCATTTTGGAGAATCTATCAACAACCACAAAAATGCTATCCCTCCCCTTCTTAATTCTAGGCAATCCTAAAACAAAGTCCATAAATATATCAAGCCAAGGGGAAGTAGGGACAGGCAAAGGCATATACAAACCATGGTTGCTCAATCGAAACTTAGCTTTCTGACAAGTAGTGCAGCGGGCAACAAGGCGCTCAACATCACGGCGCATCCGTGGCCAGAAAAAGTGTGTAGCCAGCACCTCATGGGTCTTGTAGACACCAAAGTGTCCCATGAGGCCACCTCCATGTGCTTCCTGATAGAGTCGGAGTGCCCGATCTTTCGGTGAGTGGAGTTAATTTCGATCTGGTGGAAGATGACCCTCACGATCCGACTACGACGAGCGAGCCCGAAGCGCCAATGCAATCGCTGAACCAACTTCCTGTGGTTACCGACCTTGTTGATGCAAGATCAGCCTGATCACGAAGATCGTTTCCTGCACGCAATCGAAGAACGAACAAGAAAAAGATGCGAGCAATCACAATATCACTCGAAGGTGGAGTTCTGAATCTCACGAGGACAGCGCGTATTTGCGCGTGTTCGAGAGTAGCTAAAGCTAGATGTAAAAACAAAACTCGAGTCTGGAAAGCAATGATGCCTCTATCTAAATAGAGAAAGAGAGGGGCGCAACCCTAGGAAAGGGGCGGCCAAGGAGGGGGCGCAGCCCCTCGTGGTGGTCAGCCCTAGGCGCCCACACAAGGGCCTCAGTTGGGCCAGCATCTATTCTTTTGGGCCTTCGTTCTTCAGTAGCATGACGAAGTTCAGTTCTCTTGCACGGGCCCGAGTGATTGGCCCAGAAAGAGGTGGCGCCTGGGGTGGAGAAGCATCTGGTGTCGCTGGAAAAGGTGCTGCTGGCGTAGACGTACTTGTGTTGTAGTTGATGTCCTCATCATCCTCCCCTTCTAGAACTGAAGTCGTCCTCGACGGCAACTCCTCATCCTCACCCACATATGGCTTCAAATCTGCAACATTAAAACTAGTGGAAACACCAAGCTCCGCAGGCAGGTCAAGGACATAAGCATTATCATTAATCTTGGTTAGCACCTTAAAAGGACCAGCAGCACGAGGCATCAATTTAGAACGGCGTAAAGTAGGAAACCGATCCTTTCTCAAATGCAACCAAACCATATCACCAGGTTCAAAAGTAACAAGTTTTCGACCTTTACTACCAGCAACCTGATATTTAGCATTAGCAGCAGCAATGTTTTGTTGAGTCTGTTCATGCAAATTAATCATGTGTTCAACATGGGCAACAGCATCTATGTGTGGGGCGTCCGCAGCATCAAGCGAAAACAAATCAATAGGCGCCCGAGGAATATAACCATAAACAATCTGAAAAGGGCACATCTTTGTAGAAGAATGTGTTGCATGATTATAAGCAAACTCAACATGAGGCAGGCAATCTTCCCAACGTTTCAAATTTTTGTCTAAAACAGCTCTAAGCATGGTTGACAAAGTTCTATTAACCACCTCAGTTTGCCCATCAGTCTGAGGGTGACAAGTTGTGCTAAACAGCAATTTAGTTCCCATTTTATTCCAAAGTGATCTCCAAAAATGACTGAGAAACTTAGCATCACGATCAGAGACTATTGTATTCGGAATACCATGCAGACGAATAATCTCTCGAAAGAACAATTCAGCAACACTGCTAGCATCATCAGTCTTATGACATGGTATAAAATGAGCCATTTTGGAGAATCTATCAACAACCACAAAAATGCTATCCCTCCCCTTCTTAGTTCTAGGCAATCCCAAAATAAAGTCCATAGAAATATCAAGCCAAGGGGAAGTAGGGACAGGCAACGGCATATACAAACCATGGTTGTTCAGTCGTGACTTAGCTTTCTGACAAGTAGTGCAGCGGGCAACAAGGCGCTCGACATCACGGCGCATCCGGGGCCAAAAGAAGTGGGCGGCCAGCACCTCATGCGTCTTGTAGACGCCAAAGTGTCCCATGAGACCGCCTCCGTGTGCTTCCTGTAACAACAAAAGACGTACCGAGCTTGCTGGAACACACAGCTTGTTAGCGCGAAACAGGAACCCATCCTGCATGTGAAATTTGCCCCATGGTTTGCCATCCATACAATGAGCTAAGATATCTTTAAAATCAGCATCATCAACATATTGATCTTTCATAGTTTGCAAGCCAAAGATTTTAAAATCTAATTGGGACAGCATGGTATATCGACGAGACAAAGCATCAGCAATGACATTTTCCTTCCCATTCTTGTGTTTAATAATGTAAGGGAAAGACTCAATGAATTCTACCCAATTAGCATGACGACGGTTCAGATTTGTTTGGGTACGAATATGTTTCAAAGCCTCATGATCAGAATGGATGATAAACTCGCGATGCCAAAGATAGTGCTGCCATGTTTGCAAAGTGCGAACTAAAGCATAAAGCTCCTTATCATAAGTAGAATATCTCAGAATAGCACCGCTTAATTTCTCACTAAAATAAGCAACCGGTTTTCCTTCTTGTAACAAAACAGCACCTAGCCCAATACCGCTAGCATCACATTCAAGCTCAAACACTTTATTAAAATCAGGCAATTGCAAGAGGGGAGCATGTGTTAACTTATCTTTCAAAGTGTTGAACGCTACCTCCTGCGAGTCACCCCAAGCAAATGGCGCACCTTTCTTTGTAAGCTCGTGCAAAGGGGCTGCAATGGAACTGAAATCACGGACGAACCGACGGTAGAATCCTGCAAGTCCAAGGAAGCTCCGAATCTGTGTAACCGTCGTCGGTGTAGGCCATTCCCGAATGGCATCAATCTTGCTGCTGTCCACCTCAATGCCCTGCGGAGTCACAACATAACCAAGAAACGAAACACGTTGCGTGCAAAAGATGCATTTTTCCACGTTAGCAAATAAGCGAGCTGCACGCAACGCATCAAAAACAGCACTCAAATGTTCTAAATGCGCTTCCATAGTCTTGCTGTAAATAAGGATATCATCAAAATAGACAACAACAAACAATCCTATGAAGGGCCTTAGAACTTCGTTCATCAAACGCATAAACATGCTGGGAGCATTAGTCAAACCAAACGGCATAACCAACCATTCATATAACCCAAATTTCGTTTTAAAAGCCGTTTTCCATTCATCACCCAGTTTCATCCGAATCTGATGGTAACCACTACACAAATCAATTTTAGTGAAAAGAGTGGCGCCACTAAGCTCATCTAGCATATCATCAAGGCGTGGTATAGGGTAGCGATAACGGATGGTGATGTTATTAATAGCGCGACAGTCTACACACATACGCCATGAGCCATCTTTCTTTGGAACAAGTAACACAGGAACTGAGCAAGGGCTAAGAGACTCACGAATGTAACCCTTGTCAAGCAACGCCTGCACCTGGCGCTGGATCTCCTTCGTCTCATCTGGATTTGTACGGTATGGTGCGCGGTTCGGAAGCTGTGCGCCGGGAATGAGATCGATCTGATGCTCAATTCCACGGAGTGGGGGAAGACCCGGTGGCAAGTCTTTGGGAAAGACATCAGCGTACTCCTGCAAAAGGTTAGCAACCGCAGGAGGAATATCCAAAGACGGTGCATCATCAAGTGAAACGAGCATTGTAGAGCATACAAGTGCATAGCAGGGCAAGTGAGCATCACGGAGATCATCAAAATCAGCACGTTGAGCAAGTAAAACAGGAGCATTCAACTTGATTTCAGAATTAGAAGTCGATGGTGATGGTTCAAGTTGTTTAGCATTCCTAGCAGCTCGAGCACGATCATCTTTAACAATTTGTTCAGGTGTCATTGGATGTATAATTATTGTCTGACCCTTAAACATGAAAGAATAATGATTCGAACGACCATGATGCAAGCTATCAGTATCATATTGCCAAGGTCTACCAAGTAACAAAGAGCATGCTTCCATGGGAATAACATCACAATCGACAAAATCAGAATAAGCACCCATGGAGAAAGGGACACGCACTGACCGTGTTACTCTAATTTTTCCACCATCATTAAGCCACTGAATGTGATATGGATTCGGATGCTTACGAGTGGGTAATGACAACTTCTCGACCAGCAAGGTACTCGCCAAGTTGTTGCAGCTGCCGCTGTCGATGATGATGCGAATCGACCGCTCGTGCACAACACCCTTTGTATGGAACAGAGTGTGTCGTTGATTCTTCTCGGGCGGAGCGACCTGTGTACTAAGAACACGCTGCGCAACAAGACTTTCATACCTATCGGCGTCGCCCGGGTTGACATGTACCTCCGTCTTAGCTGCATGGTCAGTGGCAAGCATAGTATGATGAGTGTCCTCAGAATCACTAGCGGACGAGTACTCACCATTGTCACGTATGAGCAAGGTACGCTTGTTGGGGCAGTCCCGAATCACGTGCCCAAATCCTTTGCAATGATGGCACTGAATATCCCATGTACGTCCTGTGGAAGAAGCAGCGCTTGTGGACGGGGGTGCTGTAGGTTTGGCCGGCCTCTCGCGCGGTGTAGTGCTGGTCGTGGATGGCGCATGCAGGGCAGGCGCTGAGCTGGTTGCCGGGCTTCTTCCTGCAAAAGAGTTAGAAAATGTCTTCGAGCGGCGACCCTGCACTTCACGTTCAGCTTTGCAAGCATATGCAAACAATGTGGTCATATCATTATATTCCTTATAATCAAGTATGTCCTGAATTTCGCGGTTTAAACCACCGCGAAAACGTGCCATAGCAGCGTCGTCTGTCTCAAACAAACCACAACGAATCATACCTTTTTGTAGCTCCTGATAGTAGTCCTCAACAGATTGTTGACCTTGTCGAAAGCACTGCATTTTTTCAAGCAAATCTCGTGCATAATATGAAGGGACAAATCTGTGTCGCATGGCAGCTTTTAATTGAGTCCAGGTGGTGGGAGGGGGATGTTTTTGCTTATATTCACGCCACCAAATTAAAGCAAAATCAGTAAATTCACTAATAGCAGCTTTAACTTGAGAACTAGCAGGAATATCATGGCATGAAAATTTCTGGTCGACCTCTAGTTCCCAATCAAGATATGCAGTAGGATCATATTTGCCATTAAAAGATGGGATTTTAAATTTAATCTTAGCAAATGGGTCATTATGTTGATGACGTACCACACGGCGGGCATGACCACGGCGAGCTCCCTCTTCCGGCTCCGTGTCACCGCCATAATCCTGCTGCAACTCTGTGATCGTTGCGTTCAATGCGTCTAGCCGTGCCACGATGGTGTCGAGAGTGGTCCTAGCGGCCGTCTGAGCGAGGTCGAGCTGATCGAACCTCTCGGTCGATGACGTGATCGTCGAGTCAAGCCGTTCATGCATCGTCTTGATGTCCGCAGCAAGTCCGTCAACTTGTGTCCGCATGTCCTGCAGCTGTTCATCCGCTGTGCCTTCGTCGCCTGCCATGGTTAGCGCAAACACAAAAACAAATCCTACGACTAGAAGGGTGTAATGCACTCACAAAAGTGCTATTATCAAATTCTTATCCGTTCTTACCACACACACAGGGGCGAACTGCAACCAACTGGTGGAACTCACGAAAGAATGGAGGAGCGATTGCCTGGAGAAACAAAAACTGCTCGTCGTAGAAATATGTGGAGTTCTGGGTAGGCTGCACTCAAAGCAAGGATTAGCACAATCAAACAATAGATGCAAAGTTGAATTATAGTGCTAACACACGTACAAAAGCTGCTGGAAACAAGTGAAACCGAAAGGACAGATGCAAGGAAGGTGGCAAAGATGGAGAAGGCACAACAAAAAGAGCTGTTTTTCGGTTTTTCTTTTTTTGTTTTTGTTTGCTGTTCTCTTTTTTTTTTTTTTGCCAGGAGTCCTCAAAACCGATAATATGAACAAAGAGGATCTAAAACAGCAAGTTACGGCACACACTTTTTCCGAAAGTATAGGGGTATTCCGGTAAAAAGAAGAGAGATACGGATATGAAAACTGGCACGGCGTGGGAAGGGGGGGGGAAAATAACCTGGGCAGGTGACCGAGTCGGTCACGGCGCGTTTGTGGAGGTGGAGTGGGGGGAAGGGGCGATCGAGTCTGAATCGGTCCCGACGTGCGTAGAGGGATTTGCGGCCGTCCTGTGCCCGGACTCCTTTCCCGTTCCTCTTTTTTTTTCTTTTTTTTTTTGACTTTCCTTTTTTTTTCGGTTGCTTTCTTTCCCTTTTTTTTTTTTACTTTCCTTTCACACAGGCGTGCGGGAGGACGAACAGGGCCGGCGGCGCGACGGCACGTGTGACCAGGGCGCGATCAGGGGAAAAGGGTGCGGCGTGTGTGGTAGGGTTGCGGCGTGCGTGGGGCAAAAAGAAAGGTGAACAGCAAGATGGAAGGGCGGCGCACTAGATGTGAAGAGACAGGAACAAGGCGATGAGAAAAACAAAAACACAAGTAACCAGCAACAATTGAAGTGTACAGCACACAAATTCAACAACGCAAGTATTGAAAGAATGCGCGAGGCTAAAAAGGTTGCTGGGACAAGATCTAACCTGAAAATAAATTTTTGTTTTGGTTTTTGTGGACTGTAGGAAGGAAAAAAAACACTCGATAAACTCACCGATCAACCTGGAAAGCTGATACCACTTGATAGAGTCGGAGTGCCCGATCTTTCGGTGAGTGGAGTTAATTTCGATCTGGTGGAAGATGACCCTCACGATCCGACTACGACGAGCGAGCCCGAAGCGCCAATGCAATCGCTGAACCAACTTCCTGTGGTTACCGACCTTGTTGATGCAAGATCAGCCTGATCACGAAGATCGTTTCCTGCACGCAATCGAAGAACGAACAAGAAAAAGATGCGAGCAATCACAATATCACTCGAAGGTGGAGTTCTGAATCTCACGAGGACAGCGCGTATTTGCGCGTGTTCGAGAGTAGCTAAAGCTAGATGTAAAAACAAAACTCGAGTCTGGAAAGCAATGATGCCTCTATCTAAATAGAGAAAGAGAGGGGCGCAACCCTAGGAAAGGGGCGGCCAAGGAGAGGGCGCAGCCCCTCGTGGTGGTCAGCCCTAGGCGCCCACGCAAGGGCCTCAGTTGGGCCAGCATCTATTCTTCTGGGCCTTCATTCTTCAGTAGCATGACGAAGTTCAGTTCTCTTGCACGGGCCCGAGTGATTGGCCCAGAAGAAGGTGGCGCCTGGGGTGGAGAAGCATCTGGTGTCGCTGGAAAAGGTGCTGCTGGCGTAGACGTACTTGTGTTGTAGTTGATGTCCTCATCAGCATGGGTGTATCGTTGGGAGGGATGTCCTCATCATCCTCCCCTTCTTGCATTTGAGTCGTCCTCGACTCAAGTTCATCTTCCTCACCCAAATATGGTTTCAAATCTGCAATGTTAAATGTGGGGCTAACCCCAAAATCTGCAGGCAACTCAAGTTTGTATGCATTATCATTTATCTTAGCTACAACTTTAAAAGGGCCATCAGCTCTCGGAAGCAACTTTGACTTCCTCAAATCAGGAAACCGATCCTTTCTCAAGTGCAGCCAAACCAAATCACCTGGTTCAAAAGTGACATGCTTCTTTCCTCTGCTACCAGCAAGTTTATATTTAGCATTCATGGTTTCTATGTTCTCCTTTGTGGTCTCATGCATTTTCAACATCAACTCAGCACATTGTTTAGCATCAAAATTCAATCTCTCAGAAGTTGGTAGAGGCAGCAAATCAATAGGGGCTCGAGGCACAAAACCATAAACAATCTCAAAAGGGCTCTTTTTAGTAGTAGAATGTTGTGAACGGTTGTAAGCAAACTCAACATGAGGCAAACATTCTTCCCACATTTTTATGTTCTTTTTCAAAATAGCCCTAAGCATGGTAGATAAAGTTCTATTCACAACCTCAGTTTGTCCATCAGTTTGGGGATGACATGTAGTGGAAAATAGCAGCTTAGTACCTAATTTAGCCCACAAAGTTCTCCAAAATGACTAAGAAATTTTGCATCACGATCTGAAACAATTGTGTTTGGCACACCATGCAAATGAACAATTTCACGAAAGAACAAATCAGCAACATGAGTAGCGTTATCGGTCTTATGACATGGTATGAAATGTGCCATCTTAGAAAATCTATCCACGACCACAAAAACACTATCCCTCCTCTTCCTTGTTCTAGGCAGTCCTAAAACGAAGTCCATTGAAATATCCTCCCATGGTGCATTAGTAACAGGTAGAGGCATGTACAAACCATGAGGATTAAGGCGTGACTTAGCTTTTTGGCATGTTGTGCAGTGAGCAATAAATCTCTCCACGTCCCTCCGCATCTTGGGCCAAAAGAAATGATCAGCAAGGATGTCTTCTGTCTTCTTCACACCAAAGTGTCCCATCAGCCCTCCTCCATGTGCTTCCTGCAGTAATAACAAACGCACGGAGCTAGCTGGAATGCATAGCTTGTTAGCTCTAAAAATAAACCCATCAGTTAGGACAAATTTGTTCCAAGTTTTCCCCTCCTTACAGTTCAGCAACACATCCTTAAAATCATCATCATGAGCATATTGTGCTTTAATCGTTTCCAAGCCGAAAATTTTGCAATCAAGTTGGGACAGCATAGTGTAACGCCTAGACAAAGCATCAGTAATGACATTCTCCTTCCCTTTCTTGTGTTTGATGACATAAGGGAAAGATTCATTGAATTCAACCCATTTAGCATGCCTACGATTCAGTTTTGCTTGACTTCGAATGTGTTTTAAGGACTCATGATCAGAATGTATAACAAACTCTTTGGGCCACAAATAGTGCTACCAAGTTTTCAAAGTTCGAACTAAAGCAAGCAATTCCTTATCGTAAGTAGAATAGTTCAAGCTAGGTCCACTCAGTTTCTCACTGAAATATGCTACAGGCTTACCATCTTGCAACAGCACGCCACCCAACCCAATTCCACTAGGATCACATTCAAGTTCAAATGTTTTATTGAAATCTGGAAGTTGGAGCAAGGGTGCATGAGTTAACTTATCTTTGAGCACACTGAAAGCATCCTGTTGAGCTGCAGCCCAAGTGAAGGTTGTACCCTTCTTAGTGAGTTCATGCAACGGGGCTGCAATGGTGCTAAAGTCCTTCACAAAGCGACGATAAAATCCAGCAAGTCCTAGAAAGCTTCGCACTTGGGTGACCGTTGTGGGAACCGGCCAGCTGTGAATGGCTTCAATCTTGGTTTGATCGACTTGAATTCCGTAACCTTTGTCGAGCAATTCTTGCACTTGGCGCTGAATTTCTTTAGTTTCTTCAGGGTTGGTCCTGTATGGTGCATGATTGGGCAAGGAGGCCCCGGGAATAAGGTCAATCTGGTGCTTAATCCCACGAATTGGTGGCAGCCCCGGTGGCACCTTCTTTGGAAAAACATCCGCATACTCCTGCAAAAGATTAGTGACAACAGGGGGCAAGGAAAGAGGTATGTCCTGAAGTGAAAACAAGGTTTGTTTGCAAACCAAGGCATAGCAAACAGCAGTGGTAGCATCAATCTCATCCAAATCAGATTTAGTAGCAATGAAACATGCCCCTTTCAGCTTGATCTCATTTCTGTTATCATGAACAGATTTGGCACTTCTCTTTTTGTGCTTCTCAAGTTCATTTGCCACAATCTGATTTTCACTTTTAGCCTGTTCCTGATTCTTCATTTTACTAGCTCTAGTAAGTTCATCTTTTAAAATTGCTTCAGGAGACATTGGATGCAACACAATCCTTTTATCATGGTATTGGAAGGAATACTGATTTGATCTACCATGATGCGTAGAATCTTTATCAAATTGCCATGGCCTTCCTAGCAGAATACTACATGCTTGTATTGGCACAACATCACATTCAACAACATCTTTGTAGGATCCGATGGCAAGATTAATTCGCACAAGTTTTGTTACCTTTGCCTTACCGGTGTTATTCAGCCATTGAATGCAATATGGATGCGGGTGTGGTTGGGTGGTTAGCGCAAGCTTCTCCACCATGTCGCTGCTGGCTAAGTTGTTGCAGCTACCTCCATCGATGATCACTCGACACGAATGCTCTTTGATGACACACTTTGTTTGGAACAATGTGTGCCGCTGATTTTGCTCCGCTTTCTCCATTTGTGCGCTCAGCACACGCTGAGCAATTAGGCTCTCATAACGGTCGGCTTCAGCTGCATTAATATGTTCTTCCGAGCACCCTCACTTCCTGCATGGTCAGCCGCAAGCAATGCAAGTATATCTTCATCAAGTTCACTAGTAGATGAGTACTCACCATCACTTTTGACCACCAAAACATGCTTTCTTGGGCAGTCACGCATGACATGTCCAAATCCCTTGCAGCGGTGGCACGGAACATCTCTTGTTCTACCTGTGGATGCCACCGATGAAGTGGTTGTAGCAGGTTTTTGCGTTGTCTTTGCTGCTGAATTTGCAGGGTTGTCACGAGGCTTGTGGCTAGAAGATGGGGCTGCTGTTCGAGCTGACGATGAATAAGGTGCAGCAGCACATCCAGTTGATGGAATGCTTGAGCGGGGCTGCGTGGAAAAATTCCTCCCTGCAGAAATGTTAGTCCTGGTACTTGCACGTCGTCCCTGCACTTCCCTTTCAGCTTTGCAAGTAAGATGGAACAAACGGGTTATGTTAGTGTACTCTTTATAAGCAAGGATGTCCTGAATTTCCCGGTTTAACCCGCTCAAAAATCTAGCCATAGCAGGTTCCACATCCTCCTCTAAATTGCAGCGTAGCATGCCCATTTGCAGCTCTTGATAGTATTCTTCTACACTTTTAGTACCTTGTTTTAACTGCTGCAGCTGGTTTAAAAGATCACGTGCATTGTAAGATGGAACAAATCTAGCCCTCATGATCCGTTTCAAAGCATCCCAAGTTTGTGGCATGTTATTAGGATTTTTCTTGCCATGTTCTATCCACCAAACGGAAGCAAAATCAGTGAATTCACTAATTGCAGCCCTAACACATGCATTTTCAGGAAAATCATGACAAGTAAACTTTTGTTCAACAGCCATCTCCCAAGTAAGATAAGCATCCGGATCATATTTACCATCAAAAGAGGGTATCTTAAATTTTATCTTACGGAAAGCAATGTCATTGTTATGTACCTCATGTGGATGTTGTCCACCCATACCTCGACGGTTACGACGTAGACGTCGCTGGCCTCGATCCTCAACTTCGGTGTCAGCAGCATAATCAGCACCTGAATTTTCTGCGCCATCTTCATCCTCTTGGCCACGTCCTCTATGCTGATCATTCGTCTTCGCGTGGAACTCATCAAAGCGCCTTAGAAGAGCAGCGAGACTCTTGTCCACGCAAGCAACCGTCGTCTCCAAACCTGCAAGCTTGGTGTTGTTGGAAATCTGTGCGGCCTCCATTTGCCCAATCTTCTCATTTATCACCTGCAAATCATTATCAATTCCAAAGGTGTACTCCCTCACTTGCTTTTGAAAATGTTGTACGATGCCTTTGGTGTGAGGCGTAAGCAGACCTCCACCATCCTCATCCTCACTCCCTGCACCTGCCATGGTTAGCTTGCAGCAAACAAAGTCACAAGAAGTTGCCTACCAACTAAAGGAAATAGGTGGTGGCACACTATATGTTCACTCACACTTGTCCATTCATGTTCTTACATGTTCTTACCAAGCAAGACAGGAGGTGTCAGTAGCCAGCAAGAACAACACAAATGGTTACACAAGCACAACCCCGTGATGTAGTAGATGATTTGTGGAGCTATAGGTGGCTACAAACAAAACAAATCAAGGTACAACTAGAACCACATTAGTCAAAGCAAGTTGAATAGACATTCATTGATGGTCCTATGCTGGTCCTAGTGCCAAATCAAGCTAGAGACATGAGCCTGAACACAAATGTTGTCACACACCAAGACAGCAAGGAATGCAAGAAAACAACAGCTCTATTCCCTTCACTTTTTTCTCTTCTGTTCTCTTTCTTTTTTTTGCTCTTTCTTTTTTAGGGGCTAAAACTCTTTTGAAAACCCAACAACCCAAACAAAGGGATTGCTGCATACAACTCCTTTGAAATTAATTCCAACATCTCAACTTTCAGACAGCAGGTTGTGAATCTCAAGTGCTATTGCGACGCGCTCAGAAGGAGTTAGGGAGCAAATTTAGATCCGTTGGAAAGAACACGAGATAAGCTTTCCAGATTGTATTTAAACATTTGAATCGGACATGTAACACAAGATATAGGACTGTTTTCTTCCGGTGCTCAGATCTGGGAAGATGGATTCGTGGTGGCAGAAATGACAGCGGAAATATGAATAGATTTGGTGGATTTCGTGGTGACTAAAATGTGACCAGAACTCAAAACTCTAAAGATTGAACTACTAAGAACCAGCAACTAGCCCAAACAATGCAACTGAAAACTCAACAAGCAAAGAACTAAGCAGAACAGCAAAAGGTCAAACTTGTTGTTGGGATTTTCAGATCTAGCCTATTTTTGTGTAGTTTTCTGGACTGTAGGTAAACGGATCGGTAGAATCTCTCACCGAAAAAAAAACTTGCTCTGATTACCAAATGATGGAACCCGTTGGGGTTTGCTCCCGATCTTTCAATGAGAGTGGGGGATAACTCGATTTGAGGAGGATCGACGTTGTGCTGCCCGACTACAACACCACAAGGGCGGCGCTGCGCCTTAGCGACAGTTACACCACCTCCAATTTGTGTTGTTCTTGTTGTGCCAAGAAACAACCTTGAACCTGCAAGCAAATCAAAGAACAAGCAAGAACAAGGGGACAAGCAAGCAGCACACAGACCTTACCCAAATGATAAATCTAATACACACAAAGTTGGGGTTCTGAATCGAGCAAATCGGATGGTCTAATCGACACACGCGTTTACAAGGAAGTAGCAACAGCTAACTTACAACCAAACAAAACCCAAGTGTTAAATGGTGGCTGGTGGTGGTTTATATAGGTGGGGGGGGGGGGCAGCCAAGAGGCGTGGGGGGTGTAAACCCTAACTTAGAATGGGCCCCTAGTGGGCTGAACTAGATACAAGGGTCTTAGCCCAAGACTGGAAGACTGAACATCATTTTGGCGATTCTGCTTAACTCCTTTGGAATTTCGTCTTGAGGTTGGATCCATCTGAAAGTAGACTTCAGGAGCTTTCCAACAAGAACTCATGGGCTTCAAACAATATTCGGAGCTAAGAGTTATGGCCTTCGGAAGTTGCCCCTTCCTGGAGGTCCGAACTGGTATGGTCCGATCTGATCATCCACACTCGCTTTCTTGTCGTGTTTGCTCTCCCTCCAATCTGGTTCATGTCCCATGTTCCTAAGAATAAGAAAAGCATCACAAGAATTTAGTAGTACCCCATTCATGGATGATGGTTTATGGACAGCGAGGAACGAGTTTACCTGATAATTTAGCTCTCGTGCACGAGCTCTTGTCATTGGTCCTTACTGCGTAGTAGGCATGGGTGTATCGTTGGGAGGGTTGTCCTCATCACAAAGAGCATGCTTCCATGGGAATAACATCACAATCAACAAAATCAGAATAAGCACCCATGGAGAAAGGGACACGCACCGACCGTGTTACTCTAATTTTTCGACCATCATTAAGCCACTGAATGTGATATGGATTCGGATGCTTACGAGTGGGTAATGACAACTTCTCGACCAGCGCGGTACTCGCCAAGTTGTTGTAGCTGCTGCTATCAATGATGATGCGAATCGACCGCTCCTGCACAACGCCCTTTGTATGGAACAGTGTGTCGCTGATTCTTCTCGAGCGGGACGACCTGTGTACTAAGAACACGCTGTGCAACAAGACTTTCATACCTATCGGCGTTGCCCGGGTTGACATGTACCTCCGCCTTAGCTGCATGGTCAGTGGCAAGCATAGTATGATGAGTTTCCTCGGAATCACTAGCGGACGAGTACTCACCATTGTCACGTATGAGCAAGGTGCGCTTGTTTGGGCAGTCCCGAATCATGTGCCCAAATCCTTTGCAACGATGGCACTGAATATCCCGTGTACGTCCTGTGGAAGGAGCAGCGCCTGTGGACGGGGGTGCTGCAGGTTTGGCCGGCCTCTCGCGCAGTGTAGTGCTGGTCGTGGATGGCGCATGCAGGGCAAGCGCTGAGCTGGTTGCCGAGCTTCTTCCTGCAAAAGAGTTAGAATATGTCTTCGAGCGGCGACCCTGCACTTCACGTTCAGCTTTACAAGCATATGCAAACAATGTGGTCATATCATTATATTCCTTATAATCAAGTATGTCCTGAATTTCGCGGTTCAAACCACCGCGAAAACGTGCCATAGCAGCGTCGTCTCTCTCAAACAAACCACAACGAATCATACCTTTTTGTAGCTCCTGATAGTAGTCCTCAACAGATTGTTGACCTTGTCGAAAGCACTGCATTTTTTTAAGCAAATCTCGTGCATAATATGAAGGGACAAATCTGTGTCGTATGGCAGCTTTTAATTGAGTCCAAGTGGTGGGAGGGAGATGTTTTTGCTTATATTCACGCCACCAAATTAAAGCAAAATCAGTAAATTCACTAATAGCAGCTTTAACTTGAGAACTAGCAGGAATATCATGGCATGAAAATTTCTGGTCGACCTCTAGTTCCCAATCAAGATATGCAGCAGGATCATATTTGCCATTAAAAGATGGAATTTTAAATTTAATCTTAGCAAATGGGTCATTATGTTGATGACGTACCACTCGGCGGGCATGACTGCGGCGAGCTCCCTCTTCCGGCTCCGTGTCACCACCATAATCCTGCTACAACTCCATGATCGTTGTCTTCAATGCGTCGAGCCGTGCCACGATGGTGTCGAGCATGGTCCTAGCGGCCGTCTGAGCGAGGTTGAGCTGATCGAACCTCTCGGTCGATGACGTGATCGTCGAGTCAAGCCGTTCATGCATCGTCTTCATGTCCGCAGCAAGTCCGTCAACTCGTGTCCGCATGACCTGCAGCTGTTCATCCGCTGTGCCTTCGTCTCCTGCCATAGTTAGCGCAAACACAAAAACAAAGCCTACGGCAACAAGGGTGTAACGGCTCACAAGGCGCTCACAGTAGTGCTGTTATCAAATTCTTATCCGTTCTTACCAAGCACACAGGGGTGATCTGCAACCAACAGGGAGAACCGGTGAAAGATTGGAGGAGCGATTGCCTGGAGAAACAAAGTCTGCTCGTCGTAGAACTATGTGAAGTTCTGGGTAGGCTGCACTCAATTTAAGGGTTAGCACAATCAAACAATAATGCAAAGTTGAATTATAGTGCCAAACACGTAATCAAAGCTGCTGGAAACAAAGTGCAAAAGTTGAGCAAGGGTATGGGGGGCAAAGGAAAACACAAGAGAGAAAACAAGGAGTAGCAGGTGCGCATCCTGCGAAATGCGCCCAAATGAAGGTAACCTCCTTTCGGTTTCCCCCTTTTTTTTGTTTCTGCATTTCTATTTTTTTTGCCTTCCAGAGCAACTCACAAACTGATTATATGAACAAAGGAATATAAATGAGCGAGTTACCACACACACTTTGTTTCTGCGTTTCTCTCTCTCTCTCTCTCTCTCTCTCAAAATCCCGACGTCCCTTTGTATGGTAGGACTTCCGAAGTGACCAAAACTTTCTCAATTGAGGTCGATCAGGATTAGGCAGACCTCTTTTTTTTTAACACTTGCCGAAAGAAATACACAACCGGTGGACAGGGAGGCGTGATCCGGACAACAAAAAAAAGGAAAGGGGAGGGTCGGCGCGTGAGAGGCGCGATCAGGAATCACGCGTGCGGTTGTGTTTCTCTCTTTCCTTTTTTTTTCTTTTGGACTTGCCAAACCACAAGGCAGGTGGGGCGGGCGATCAGGGGGGGCCGCGATCGTAGGGGTGGGTGGCGACGGTGCGAGAAAAAGAAAGAACGAGAGACACAATGCGACCAGCAACAATGTAACACGGAAGCACACAAATTCAACAATGCAAATTATTGAAAGAAAGTGCAAGGCTCAAAAGGTTGCTGGGACAATGATCTAACCTGAAATATATGTTTGTTTTGGTTTTGTGGACTGTAGGAAAGCGGAAGAACACTAGATAAACTCACCGATCAACCTGGAAATCTGATACCACTTGATAGAGTTGGAGTGCCCGATCTTTCGGTGAGTGGGGATAAATTCGACTTGGTGGAAGATGACCCTCACGATCCGACTACGACGAGCGAGCCCGAAGCGCCAATGCAATCGCTGAACCAACTCCCTGTGGTTACCGACCTTGTTGGTGCAAGATCAACCTGATCACGAAGATCTTTTCCTGTTCGAAATCGAAGAACGAACACAAAAAAGATGTGAGCAATCTGCTTATCTCTCGAAGGTGGAGTTCTGAATTACACGAGGACAGCGCTGTTTTGCGCGTGCCAAGAGTAGCTAAAGCTAAATGTAAACAAAACTCAAGTCTGGAAAGAAAAGATGCCTCTATCTAAATAGAGGGAGAGAGGGCGCAACCCAAGGAAAAGGGGCGGCCAGGGAGGGGGCGTAGCCCCTAGTGGTGACCAACCCTAGGCGCCCACACAAGGGCCTCAGTTGGGCCAGCATCTATTCTTCTGGGCCTTCGTTCTTCAGTAGCATGACGAAGTTCAGTTCTCTTGCACGGTCCCGAGTGATTGGCCCAGAAGGAGGTGGCGCCTGGGGTGGAGGAGCATCTGGTGTCGCTGGAAAAGGTGCTGCTGTCGTAGACCTACTCGTGTTGTAGTTGATGTCCTCATCAGTGACGTCATTTAGCAAACTTGTGCGTTAATGGCACCAGTTCGGCCAGTTTTGCAACGACTTTCGTGCAGTAACGAAACGGTCCAAAATGCCCCAAAACATGAGTTTTGGGTCCAATGGAGTGGATCGGGTGCGTTCGTTGCGAAAAATTAAGACAACAGTTTGTTTAGCGAACTTGTGTGTTAGTGGCGCTAGTTCGGCCAGTTTTGCATCGACTTTCGTGCAGTAACGAAACGGTCCGAGACACCCCAAAACATGAGTTTTGGAACCAATGGAGTGGAACGGTTGCGTTCGTTGCAAAAAAAAAGCCAACGTAACTTCATTTAGCGAACTTGTGCGTTAATGGCACCAGTTAGACCAGTTTTGCAAACACTTTCGTGCTGTAACGAAACGGTCCGAAACGCCCCAAAATATGAGTTTTGGGTCCAATGGAGTGGATCACATGCGTTTGTTGCAAAAAAAGCCAACGCAATTTCATTTAGCGAACTTGGGCGTTAATGGCGCTTGTTCGTCAAGTATTGCATCGACTTTTGTGCAGTAACGAAACGGTCCGAGATGCCCCAAAATATGAGTTTTGGGTCCAATGGAGTGGATCGGGTGCGTTGGGTTGCGAAAAATTAAGACGCGACTTCATTTAGCGAACTTGTGCGTTAATGGCTCCAGTTCGGCCAGTTTTGCATCGACTTTCGTGCAGCAACGAAACGGTCCGAAACGCCTCAAAACATGAGTTTTGGGTCCAATGGAGTGGATCGGGTACGTTCGTTGTGAAAAATTCAGACATGACTTCATTTAGCAAACTTGTGCGTTAATGGCACCAGTTCGGCCAGTTTTGCATCGACTTTCGTGCAGTAACGAAACGGTCCGAAATGCCCAAAAATATGAGTTTTGGGTCCAATGGAGTGGATCGAGTGCGTTCGTTGCGAAAAATTAAGACAAGAGTTTGTTTAGCGAACTTGTGCGTTAATGGCGCTAGTTCGGCCAGTTTTGCATTGACTTTCGTGCAGTAACGAAACGGTCCGAGACGCCCCAAAACATGAGTTTTGGGTCCAATGGAGTGGAACGGGTGCGTTCGTTGCGAAGAAAGCCAACGCAACTTCATTTAGCGAACTTGTGCGTTAGCGGCATCAGTTCGGCCAGTTTTGCATCGACTTTCGTGTTGTAACGAAATGGTCCGAAACGCCCCAAAACATGAGTTTCGGGTCCAATGGAGTGGATCACATGCGTTCCATGCGAAAAAAAAGCCAACACAACTTCATTTAAAAAACTTGGGCGTTAATGGCGCTAGTTCGTCAAGTATTGCATCGACTTTCGGGCAGTAATGAAACGGTCTGAGACGCCCCAAAACATAAACTTTGGGTCCAATGGAGTGGATCGGGTGCGTTGGTTCCGAAAAATTAATACGCGACTTCATTTAGCGAACTTGTGCGTTAATGGCTCCAGTTCGGCCAGTTTTGCATCAACTTTCGTGTAATAATGAAACGGTCTGAAACGCCCCAAAACATGAGTTTTAGGTCCAATGGAGTGGATCGGGTACGTTCGTTGCAAAAAATTCAGATGGGACTTCATTTAGCGAACTTGTGCATTAATGGCACCAGTTCAGCCAGTTTTGCATCGACTTTCGTACAGTAACGAAACGGTCCGAAATGTCCCAAAACATGAGTTTTGGGTCCAATGGAGTGGATCGGGAGCATCGTTGCGAAAAATTAAGACAAGAGTTTGTTTAGCGAACTTGGTCGTTAATGGCGCTAGTTCGGCAAGTTTTGCGTCGACTTTCGTGCAGTAACAACACGGTCCGAGACGCCCCAAAATATGAGTTTTGGGTCCAATGGAGTGGAACAGGTGCGTTCATTGCGAAAAAAGCCAACGCAACTTCATTTAGCGAACTTGTGCGTTAATGGCACCAGTTCGGCCAGTTTTGCATCGACTTTCGTGCTGTAACAGAACGGTCCGAAATGCCCCAAAACATGAGTTTTAGGTCCAATGGAGTGGATCACATGCGCTCGTTGCGAAAAATGCCAACGCAACTTCATTTAGCGAACTTGGGCGTTAATGGCGCTAGTTCGTCAAGTATTGCATCGACCTTCGTGCAGTAATGAAACGGTCCGAGATGCCCCAAAACATGAGTTTTGGGTCCAATGGAGTGGATCGGGTGCGTTGGTTGTGAAAATTAAGACGCGACTTCATTTAGCGAACTTGTGCGTTAATGGCTCCTGTTCGGCCAGTTTTGAATCGATTTTCGTGCAGCAACGAAACGGTCCGAAGCGCCCCAAAACATGAGTTTTGGGTCCAATGGAGTGGATCGGGTACGATCGTTGCGAAAAATTCAGACGTGACTTCATTTAGCGAACTTGTGCGTTAATGGCACCAGTTCGGCCAATTTTGCATCGACTTTCGTGCAGTAACGAAACGGTCCCAAATGACCCAAAACATGAGTTTTGGGTCCAGTGGAGTGGATCGGGTGCGTTCATTGTGAAAAATTAAGACAACAGTTTGTTTAGCGAACTTGTGCATTAATGGCGCTAGACGGCCAGTTTGGCATCGACTTTCGTGCAGTAACGAAACGGTCCGAGACGCGTCAAAACATACGTTTTGGCTCCAATGGAGTGGATCACATGCGTTCATTGCGAAAAAAGCCAACGGAACTTCATTTAGTGAACTTGTGCGTTAATGGCGCTAGTTCGTCAAGTTTTGCATCGACTTTCGTGCAATAACGAAACGGTCCGAGACGCCCAAAAACATGAGTTTTGGGTCCAATGGAGTGGATCGGGTGCGTTGGTTGCGAAAAATTAAGACGCAACTTCATTTAGCGAACTTGTGCGTTAATGGCACCAGTTCGGCCAGTTTTGCATCGACTTTCGTGCAGTAACGAAACGGTCCGAAACGTCCCAAAACATGAGTTTTGGGTCCAATGGAGTGGATCGGGTACGTTCGCTGTGAAAAATTCAGACATGACTTCATTTAGCGAACTTGTTCGGCCAGTTTTGCATCAACTTTCGTGCAGTAACGAAACGGTCCGAAAAGCCCCAAAACATGAGTTTTGGGTCCAATGGAGTGGATCGGGTGTGTTTGTTGCGAAAAATTAAGACAAGAGTTTGTTTAGCGAACTGTGTCGTTAATGGCGCTAGTTCGGCCAGTTTTGTATCGACTTTTGTGCAGTAACGAAACCATCCGAGACGCCCCAAAACATGAGTTTTGGGTCCAATGGAGTGGAACGGGTGCGTTCGTTCCGGAAAAAGCCAACGCAACTTCATTTAGCGAACTTGTGCGTTAATGGCACTAGTTCGGCCAGTTTTGCATCGACTTTCGTGCTGTAACGAAACGGTCCAAAACGCCCCAAAACATGAGTTTTGGGTCCAATGGAGTGGATCACATGCGTTCGTTGCAAAAAAAGCCAACGCAACTTCATTTAGCGAACTTGGGCGTTACTGGCGCTAGTTCGTCAAGTATTGCATCGACTTTCGTGCAGTAACGAAACGGTCCGAGACGCCCAACAACATAAGTTTTGGGTCCAATGGAGTGGATCGGGTGCGTTGGTTGCGAAAAATTAAGACGCGACTTCTTTTAATGAAGTTGTGCGTTAATGGCTCCAGTTCGGCCAGTTTTGCATCGACTTTCGTGCAGTAACGAAACAGTCTGAAACGCCGTCCAATGGAGTGGATCGGGTACGTTCGTTGCGAAAAATTCAGACGTGACTTCATTTAGCGAACTTGTGCGTTAATGGCACCAGTTCGGCCAGTTTTGCATCGACTTTCGTGCAGTAAGGAAACGGTTCGAAATGCCCCAAAACATGAGTTTTGGGTCCAATGGTGTGGATCGGGTGCGTTCGTTGCGAAAAATTAAGAAAACAGTTTGTTTAGCGAACATGTGCGTTAATGGCGCTAGTTCGGCAAGTTTTGCATCGACTTTGGTCCAGTAACGAAACGGTCTGAAACGCTCCAAAACATGAGTTTTGAGTCCAATGGAGTGGATCGGATGCGTTCTTTGCGAAAAATTAAGACAAGGGCTTGTTTAGCGAACTTGGGCGTTAATGGCGCTAGTTCGGCCAGTTTTGCATCGACTTTCGTGCAATAACGAAACGGTCCGAGATGCCCCAAAACTTGACTTTGGGGCCAATGGACTAGATCGGGTGCGTTCGTTGCGAAAGAGCCAACGCAACTTCGTTTACCGAACTTGTGCGCTAATGGCACCAGTTCGACAAGTTTTTCATCGACTTTCGTGCTGTAACGAAACGGTCCGGAACACTTACTTATTAAACATTTTCTATTTACATGAGTTTTGGGTCGAATGGAGTGGATCACATGCGTTTGTTGCGAAAAAAGCCAACGCAACTTCATTTAGCGAACTTGTGCGTTAATCGCGCTAGTTCGTCAAGTTTTGCATCGACTTTCGTGCAGTAACGAAACGGTCCGAGACGCCCCAAAACATGAGTTTTGGGTCCAATGGAGTGGATCGGGTGCGTTGGTTGCGAAAAACCAAGATGCGACTTCATTTAGCGAACTTGTGCGTTAATGGCTCCAGTTCGGCGAGTTTTGCATCGACTTTCATGCAGTAACGAAACGGTCCGAAACGCCCCAAAATAGGAGTTTTCGATCCAATGGAGTGGATCACATGCGTTCGTTGCAAAAAATTCACACGTGACTTCATTTATTGAACTTGTGCGTTAATGGCACCAGTTCGGCTAGTTTTGCAAAGACTTTCGTGCTGTAACGAAACGGTCCGAAACGCCCCAAAACATGAGTTTTGGGTCCAATGGAGTGGATCACATGCGTTCGTTGCGAAAAAAGCCAACGCAACTTCATTTAGCGAACTTGGGCGTTAATGGCGGTAGTTCGTCAAGTTTTGCATCGGCTTTCGTCCAGTAACGAAACGGTCCGAGACGCCCCAAAACATGAGTTTTGGGTCCAATTGAGTGGATCGGGTGCGTTGGTTGCGTAAAATTAAGACGCGACTTCATTTAGCGAACTTGTGCGTTAATGGCTCCATTTCGGCCAGTTTTGCATCGACTTTCGTGCAGCAACAAAACGGTCCGAAACGCCCCAAAACATGAGTTTTGGATCCAATGGAGTGGATCGGGTACGTTCGCTGTGAAAAATTCAGACATGACTTCATTTAGCGAACTTGTGCGTTAATGGCACCAGTTCGGCCAGTTTTGTGTCGACTTTCGTGCAGTAACGAAACGGTCCGAAATGCCCCAAAACATGAGTTTTGGGTCCAATGGAGTGGATCGGGTGCGTTCGTTGCGAAAAATTAAGACAAGAGTTTGTTTAGCGAACTTGGGCATTAATGGCGCTAGTTCGGCTAATTTTGTATCGACTTTCGTGCAGTAACGAAACGGTCCGAGACGCCCCAAAACATGAGTTTTGGGTCCAATGGAGTGGAACGGGTGTGTTCGTTCCGGAAAAAGCCAACGCAACTTCATTTAGCGAACTTGTGCGTTAATGGCACCAGTTCGGCCAGTTTTGCATCGACTTTCGTGCAGTAAGGAAACGGTTCGAAATGCCCCAAAACATGAGTTTTGGGTCCAACGGAGTGGATCGGCTGCGTTGGTTGCGAAAAACCAAGATGCGACTTCATTTAGCGAACTTGTGCGTTAATGGCTCCAGTTCGGCGAGTTTTGCATCGACTTTCATGTAGTAACGAAACGGTCCGAAACGCCCCAAAATAGGAGTTTTCGATCCAATGGAGTGGATCACATGCGTTCGTTGCAAAAAATTCACACGTGACTTCATTTATTGAACTGGTGCGTTAATGGCACCAGTTCGGCTAGTTTTGCAAAGACTTTCGTGCTGTAACGAAACGGTCCGAAACGCCCCAAAACATGAGTTTTGGGTCCAATGGAGTGGATCACATGCGTTCGTTGCGAAAAAAGTCAACGCAACTTCATTTAGCGAACTTGGGCGTTAATGGCGGTAGTTCGTCAAGTTTTGCATCGGCTTTCGTCTAGTAATGAAACGGTCCGAGACGCCCCAAAACATGAGTTTTGGGTCCAATGGAGTGGATCGGGTGCGTTGGTTGCGTAAAATTAAGACGCGACTTCATTTAGCGAACTTGTGCGTTAATGGCTCCATTTCGGCCAGTTTTGCATCGACTTTCGTGCAGCAACAAAACGGTAAAAAACGCCCCAAAACATGAGTTTTGGATCCAATAGAGTGGATCGGGTACGTTCGCTGTGAAAAATTCAGACATGACTTCATTTAGCGAACTTGTGCGTTAATGGCACCAGTTCGGCCAGTTTTGCATCGACTTTCGTGCAATAACGAAACGGTCCGAGACGCCCCAAAACATAAGTTTTGGGTCCAATGGAATGGATCGGGTGCGTTGGTTGCGAAAAATTAAGACGGGACTTCATTTAGCGAACTTGTGCGTTAATGGCTCCAGTTCGGCCAGTTTTGCATCGACTTTCGTCCAGTAACGAAACAATCTGAAACGCCGTCCAATGGAGTGGATCGGGTACGTTTGTTGCGAAAAATTCAGACGTGACTTCATTTAGCGAACTTGTGCGTTAATGGCACCAGTTCGGCCAGTTTTGCATCGACATTCGTGCAGTAACGAAATGGTCCGAAATGCCCCAAAACATGAGTTTTGGGTCCAACGGAGTGGATCAGGTGCGTTCGTTGCGAAAAAAGCCAACGCAACTTCATTTAGCGAACTTGTGCGTTAATGGCACCGGTTCGGCCAGTTTTTCATCGACTTTTGTGCTGTAACAGAACGGTCCGAAACGCCACAAAACATGAATTTTGGGTCCAATGGAGTGGATCGGGTGTGTTCGTTGCGAAAAATTAAGACAAGTGTTGGTTTAGCGAACTTGTGCGTTAATGGCGCTAGTTCGGCCAGTTTTGCATCGGCTTTCGGGAAGTAACGAAACGGTCCGGGACGCCCCAAAACATGAGTTTTGGGTCCAATGGAGTGGATCGGGTGCGTTGGTTGCGAAAAATGAAGACGCGACTTCATTTAGCGAACTTGTGCGTTAATGGCTCCAGTTCGGCCAGTTTTGCATCGACTTTCGTGCAATAACGAAACGGTCCGAACGCCCCAAAACAGGAGTTTTGGGTCGAATGGAGTGGATCGGGTTCGTTGGTTGCGAGAAATTAAGACGTGACTTCATTTAGCGAACTTGTGAGTTAATGGCTCCAGTTCGGCAAGTTTTGCATCGACTTTCGTGCAGTAACGAAACGGTCCGAGACGCCCCAAAACATGGGTTTTGGGTCCAATGGAGTGGAACGGGTGCGTTCGTTGCAAAAAAAAGCCAACGTAACTTCAATTAGCGAACTTGTGCGTTAATGGCACCAGTTAGACCAGTTTTGCAAACACTTTCGTGCTGTAACGAAACGGTCCGAAACGCCCCAAAACATGAGTTTTGGGTCCAATGGAGTGGATCACATGCGTTCGTTGCGACAAAAGCCAACGCAATTTCATTTAGCGAACTTGGGCGTTAATGGCGCTTGTTCGTCAAGTATTGCATCGACTTTTGTGCAGTAACGAAACGGTCCAAGATGCCCCAAAACATGAGTTTTTGGTCCAATGGAGTGGATCGGGTGCGTTGGGTTGCGAAAAATTAAGATGCGACTTCATTTAGCGAACTTGTGCGTTAATGGCTCCAGTTCGGCCAGTTTTGCATCGACTTTCGTGCAGCAACGAAACGGTCCGAAACGCCCCAAAACATGAGTTTTGGGTCCAATGGAGTGGATCGGGTACGTTCGTTGTGAAAAATTCAGACATGACTTCATTTAGCAAACTTGTGCGTTAATGGCAACAGTTCAGCCAGTTTTGCATCTACTTTCGTGCAGTAACGAAACGGTCCGAAATGCCCGAAAATATGAGTTTTGGATCCAATGGAGTGGATCGGGTGCGTTTGTTGCGAAAAATTAAGACAAGAGTTTGTTTAGGGAACTTGGGCGTTAATGGCGCAAGTTCGGCCAGTTTTGCATTGACTTTCGTGCAGTAACGAAACGGTCCGAGACGCCCCAAAACATGAGTTTTGGGTCCAATGGACTGGAACGGGTGCGTTCGTTGCGAAAAAAAGCCAACGCAACTTCATTTAGCGAACTTGTGCGTTAGCGGCATCAGTTCGGCAGTTTTGCCTCGACTTTCGTGCTATAATGAAATGGTCCGAAACGCCCCAAAACATGAGTTTCGGGTCCAATGGAGTGGATCACATGCGTTCCATGCGAAAAAAGCCAACACAACTTCATTTAAAAAACTTGGGCGTTAATGGCGCTATTTCGTCAAGTATTGCATCGACTTTCGTGCAGTAATGAAACGGTCCGAGACGCCCCAAAACATAAGCTTTGGGTCCAATGGAGTGGATCGGGTGCGTTGGTTCTGAAAAATTAATACGCGACTTCATTTAGCGAACTTATGCGTTAATGGCTCCAGTTCAGCCAGTTTTGCATCAACTTTTGTGCAGTAATAAAACGGTCTGAAACGCCCCAAAACATGAGTTTTAGGTCCAATGGAGTGGATCGGGTACGTTCGTTGCGAAAAATTCAGACGGGACTTCATTTAGCGAACTTGTGCATTAATGGCACCAGTTCAGCCAGTTTTGCATCGACTTTCGTACAGTAACGAAACGTTTCGAAATGCCCCAAAACATGAGTTTTGGGTCCAGTGGAGTGGATCGGGTGCGTTCGTTGCGAAAAATTAAGACAAGAGTTTGTTTAGCAAACTTGGTCGCTAATAGCGCTAGTTCGGCAAGTTTTGCATCGACTTTCGTGCAGTAACAAAACGGTCCGAGACGCCCCAAAACATGAGTTTTCACTCCAATGGAGTGGAACGGGTGCGTTCGTTGCGAAAAAAGCCAAAGCAACTTCATTTAGCGAACTTGGGCGTTAATGGCACCAGTTCTGCCAGTTTTGCATCGACTTTCGTGCTGTTACAGAACGGTCCGAAACGCCCCAAAACATGAGTTTTGGGTCCAATGGAGTGGATCGGTTGCGTTCGTTGCGAAAAAAGCCAACGCAACTTCATTTAGTGAACTTGGGCGTTAATGGCGCTAGTTCGTCAAGTATTGCATCGACTTTCGTGCAGTAATGAAACGGTCCGAGATGCCCCAAAACATGAGTTTTGGGTCCAATGGAGTGGATCAGGTGCGTTGGTTGCGAAAACTTAAGACGCGACTTCATTTAGCGAACTAGTGCGTTAATGGCTCCAGTTCGGCCAGATTTGCATCGACTTTCGTGCAGCAACGAAACGGTCCGAAGTGCCCCAAAACATGAGTTTTGGGTCCAATGGAGTGGATCGGGTACGTTCGTTGCGAAAATTTTTGACGTGACTTCATTTAGCGAACTTGTGCGTTAATGGCACCAGTTCGGCCAGTTTTGCATCGACTTTCGTGCAGTAACGAAATGGTTCGAAATGCCCCAAAACATGAGTTTTGGGTCCAATGGAGTGGATCGGGTGCGTTCGTTGTGAAAAATTAAGACAACAATTTGTTTAGTGAATTTGTGCATTAATGGCGCTAGTACGGCCAGTTTTGCATCGACTTTCGTGCAGTAACGAAACGGTCCGAGACGCCCCAAAACATGTGTTTTGGCTCCAATAGAGTGGATCACATGCGTTCATTACGAAAAAAGCCAACGCAACTTCATTTAGCGAACTTGTTCGTTAATGGCGCTAATTCGTCAAGTTTTGCATCGACTTTCGTGCAGTAACGAAACGGTCCGAGACGCCCAAAAACATGAGTTTTGGGTCCAATGGAGTGGATCGGGTGCGTTGGTTGCGAAAAATTAAGACGCAACTTCATTTAGCGAAATTGTGCGTTAATGGCACCAGTTCGGCCAGTTTCGCATCGACTTTCGTGCAGTAACGAAACGGTCCGAAACGCCCGAAAACATGAGTTTTGGGTCCAATGGAGTGGATCGGGTACGTTCGCTGTGAAAAATTCAGACATGACTTCATTTAGCGAACTTGTGCGTTAATGGCACCAGTTCGGCCAGTTTTGCATCGACTTTCGTGCAGTAACGAAATGGTCCGAAATGCCACGAAACATGAGTTTTGGGTCCAATGGAGTGGATCGGGTGCGTTCGTTGCGAAAAATTAAGACAAGAGTTTGTTTAGCGAACTGTGTCGTTAATGGCGCTAGTTCGGCAAGTTTTGTATCGAATTTCGTGCAGTAACAAAACGGTCCGAGATGCCCCAAAACATGAGTTTTGGGTCCAATGGTGTGGAACGGGTGCGTTCGTTCCGGAAAAAGCCAACGCAACTTCATTTAGCGAACTTGGGCGTTAATGGCACTAGTTCGACCAGTTTTGCATCGACTTTCGTGCTGTAACGAAACGGTCCGAAACGCCCCAAAACATGAGTTTTGGATCCAATGGAGTGGATCACATGCGTTTGTTGCGAAAAAAGCCAATGCAACTTCATTTAGCGAACTTGTGCGTTAATGGCGCTAGTTCGTCAAGTTTTGCATCGACTTTCGTGCAGTAACGAAATGGTCCGAGACGCCCCAAAACATGAGTTTTGGGTCCAATGGAGTGGATCGGGTGCGTTGGTTGCGAAAAACCAAGATGCGACTTCATTTAGCAAACTTGAGCGTTAATGGCTCCAGTTCGTCGAGTTTTGCATCGACATTCATGCAGTAACGAAACGGGCCGAAATGCCCCAAAACAGGAGTTTTTGATCCAATGGAGTGGGTCGGTACGTTCGTTGCAAAAAATTCACACGTGACTTCATTTATTGAACTTGTGCGTTAATGGCACCAGTTCGGCTAGTTTTGCAAAGACTTTCGTGCTGTAACGAAACGGTCCGAAATGCCCCAAAACATGAGTTTTGGGTCCAATGGAGTGGATCACATGCGTTCGTTGCGAAAAAAGCCAACGCAACTTCATTTAGCGAACTTGGGCGTTAATGGCGGTAGTTCGTCAAGTTTTGCATCGGCTTTCGTCCAGTAATGAAACGGTCCGAGACGCCCCAAAACATGAGTTTTGGGTCCAATGGAGTGGATCGGGTGCGTTGGTTGCGAAAAATTAAGACGCGACTTCATTTAGCGAACTTGTGCGTTAATGGCTCCATTTCGGCCAGTTTTGCATCGACTTTCGTGCAGCAACAAAACGGTCCGAAACGCACCAAAACATGAGTTTTGTGTCCAATGGAGTGGATCGGGTGCGTTCGTTGCGAAAAATTTAGACAAGAGTTTGTTTAGCGAACTTGGGCATTAATGGCGCTAGTTCGGCTAATTTTGTATCGACTTTCATGCAGTAACGAAACGGTCCGAGATGCCCCAAAACATGAGTTTTGGGTCCACTGGAGTGGAACGGGTGCGTTCGTTGGAAAAAGCCAACGCAACTTCATTTAGCGAACTTGTGCATCAATGGCACCAGTTCGGCCAGTTTTGCATCGACTTTCGTGCTATAACGGAACGGTCCGAAACGCCCCAAAACATGAGCTTTGAGTCCAATGGAGTGGATCTTGTGCGTTGGTTGCGAAAACTTAAGACGCGACTTCATTTAGTGAACTTGTGCGTTAATGGCTCCAGTTCAGCCAGTTTTGCATCGACTTTCGTGCAGTAACGAAATGGTCCGAAACGCCACAAAACATGAGTTTTGGGTCCAATGGAGTGGATCACATGCGTTCGTTGCGAAAAAAGCCAACGCAACTTCATTTAGCGAACCTGGCGTTAATGGCGCTACTTCGTCAAGTATTGCATCGACTTTCGTGCAGTGACGAAACGGTCCAAGACGCCCCAAAACATGAGGTTTGGGTCCAACGGAGTGGATCGGGTGCGTTGGTTGCGAAAAATTAAGACGCGACATCATTTAGCGAACTTGTGCGTTAATGGCTCCAGTTCGGCCAGTTTTGCATTGACTTTCGTGCAATAACAAAATGGTCCGAAACGTCCCAAAATAGGAGATTTGGGTCGAATGGAGTGGATCAGGTTCGTTGGTTGTGAGAAATTAAGACGTGACTTCATTTAGCGAACTTGTGAGTTAATGGCTCCACTTCGGCAAGTTTTGCATCGACTTTCGTGCAGTATCGAAACGGTCCGAAACGCCCCATAACATGAGTTTTTGGTCCAATGGAGTGGATCAGGTACGTTCGTTGCAAAAAATTCAAACGTGACTTCATTTAGCGAACTTGTGCGTTAATGGCACCAGTTCCGCCAGTTTTGCATCGACTTTCGTGCAGTAACGAAACGGTCCGAAATGCTCCAAAACATGAGTTTTGAGTCCAGTGGAGTGGATCGGGTGCGTTCGTTGCGAGAAATTATGACAAAAGTTTGTTTAGCGAACTTGGGCGTTAATGGCACCAGTTCTGCCAGTTTTGCATCGACTTTCGTGCTGTAACAGAACGGTCCGAAACGCCCCAAAACATGAGTTTTGGGTCCAATGGAGTGGATCACAAGCGTTCGTTGCGAAAAAAGCCAACGCAACTTCATTTAGCGAACTTGGGCGTTAATGGCGCTAGTTCGTCAAGTATTGCATCGACTTTCGTGCAGTAATGAAACGGTCCGAGATGCCCCAAAACATGAGTTTTGGGTCCAATGGAGTGGATCAGGTGCGTTGGTTGCGAAAACTTAAGACGCGACTTCATTTAGCGAACTAGTGCGTTAATGGCTCCAGTTCGGCCAGATTTGCATCGACTTTCGTGCAGCAACGAAACGGTCCGAAGCGCCCCAAAACATGAGTTTTGGGTCCAATGGAGTGGATCACATGCGTTCGTTGCGAAAAAAGCCAACGCAACTTCATTTAGCGAACTTGGGCGTTAATGGCGCTACTTCGTCAAGTATTGCATCGACTTTCGTGCAGTAACGAAACGGTCCAAGACGCCCCAAAACATGAGTTTTGGGTCCAACGGAGTGGATCGGGTGCGTTGGTTGCGAAAAATTAAGACGCGACATCATTTAGCGAACTTGTACGTTAATGGCTCCAGTTCGGCCAGTTTTGCATTGACTTTCGTGCAATAACAAAATGGTTCGAAACGTCCCAAAATAGGAGCTTTGGGTCGAATGGAGTGGATCAGGTTCGTTGGTTGTGAGAAATTAAGATGTGACTTCATTTAGCGAACTTGTGAGTTAATGGCTCCACTTCGGCAAGTTTTGCATCGACTTTCGTGCAGAATCGAAACGGTCCGAAACGCCCCATAACATGAGTTTTTGGTCCAATGGAGTGGATCAGGTACGTTCGTTGCAAAAAATTCAAACGTGACTTCATTTAGCGAACTTGTGCGTTAATGGCACCAGTTCCGCCAGTTTTGCATCGACTTTCGTGCAGTAACGAAACGGTCCGAAATGCTCCAAAACATGAGTTTTGAGTCCAGTGGAGTGGATCGGGTGCGTTCGTTGCGAGAAATTATGACAAAAGTTTGTTTAGCGAACTTGGGCGTTAACGGCACCAGTTCTGCCAGTTTTGCATCGACTTTCGTGCTGTTACAGAACGGTCCGAAACGCCCCAAAACATGAGTTTTGAGTCCAATGGAGTGGATCGGTTGCGTTCGTTGCGAAAAAAGCCAACGCAACTTCATTTAGCGAACTTGGGTGTTAATGGCGCTAGTTCGACAAGTATTGCATCGACTTTCGTGCAGTAATGAAACGGTCCGAGATGCCCCAAAACATGAGTTTTGGGTCCAATGGAGTGGATCAGGTGCGTTGGTTGCGAAAACTTAAAACGCGACTTCATTTAGCGAACTAGTGCGTTAATGGCTCCAGTTCGGCCAGATTTGCATCGACTTTCGTGCAGCATCGAAACGGTCCGAAGCGCCCCAAAACATGAGTTTTGGGTCCAATGGAGTGGATCGGGTACGTTCGTTGCGAAAAATTTTGACGTGACTTCATTTAGCGAACTTGTGCGTTAATGGCACCAGTTCGGCCAGTTTTGCATCGACTTTCGTGCAGTAACAAAATGGTCCGAAATGCCCCAAAACATGAGTTTTGGGTCCAATGGAGTGGATCGGGTGCGTTCGTTGTGAAAAATTAAGACAACAATTTGTTTAGGAATTTGTGCATTAATGGCGCTAGTACGGCCAGTTTTGCATCGACTTTCGTGCAGTAACGAAACGGTCCGAGACGCCCCAAAACATGTGTTTTGGCTCCAATAGAGTGGATCACATGTGTTCATTACTAAAAAAGCCAACGCAACTTCATTTAGCGAACTTGTTCGTTAATGGCGCTAATTCGTCAAGTTTTGCATCGACTTTCGTGCAGTAACGAAACGGTCCGAGACGCCCAAAAACATGAGTTTTGGGACCAATGGAGTGGATCGGGTGCGTTGGTTGCGAAAAATTAAGACGCAACTTCATTTAGCGAAATTGTGCGTTAATGGCACCAGTTCGGCCAGTTTCGCATCGACTTTCGTGCAGTAACGAAACGGTCCGAAACGCCCGAAAACATGAGTTTTGGGTCCAATGGAGTGGATCGGGTACGTTCGCTGTGAAAAATTCAGACATGACTTCATTTAGCGAACTTGTGCGTTAATGGCACCAGTTCGGCCAGTTTTGCATCGACTTTCGTGCAGTAACGAAATGGTCCGAAATGCCACGAAACATGAGTTTTGGGTCCAATGGAGTGGATCGGGTGCGTTCGTAGCGAAAAATTAAGACAAGAGTTTGTTTAGCGAACTGTGTCGTTAATGGCGCTAGTTCGACCAGTTTTGCATCGACTTTCGTGCTGTAACGAAACGGTCCGAAACGCCCCAAAACATGAGTTTTGGATCCAATGTAGTGGATCACATGCGTTTGTTGCGAAAAAAGCCAACGCAACTTCATTTAGCGAACTTGTGCGTTAATGGCGCTAGTTCGTCAAGTTTTGCATCGACTTTCGTGCAGTAACGAAATGGTCCGAGACGCCCCAAAACATGAGTTTTGGGTCCAATGGAGTGGATCGGGTGCGTTGGTTGCGAAAAACCAAGATGCGACTTCATTTAGCAAACTTGTGCGTTAATGGCTCCAGTTCGTCGAGTTTTGCATCGACTTTCATGCAGTAACGAAACGGGCCGAAATGCCCCAAAACAGGAGTTTTTGATCCAATGGAGTGGGTCGGTACGTTCGTTGCAAAAAATTCACACGTGACTTCATTTATTGAACTTGTGCGTTAATGGCACCAGTTCGGCTAGTTTCGCAAAGACTTTCGTGCTGTAACGAAATGGTCCGAAACGTCCCAAAATATGAGCTTTGGGTCCAATGGAGTGGATCACATGCGTTCGTTGCGAAAAAAAGCCAATGCAACTTCATTTAGCGAACTTGGGCGTTAATGGCGGTAGTTCGTCAAGTTTTGCATCGGCTTTCGTCCAGTAATGAAACGGTCCGAGACGCCCCAAAACATGAGTTTTGGGTCCAATGGAGTGGATCGGGTGCGTTGGTTGCGAAAAATTAAGACGCGACTTCATTTAGCGAACTTGTGCGTTAATGGCTCCATTTCGGCCAGTTTTGCATCGACTTTCGTGCAGCAACAAAACGGTCCGAAACGCCCCAAAACATGAGTTTTGGGTCCAATGGAGTGGATCGGGTGCGTTCGTTGCGAAAAATTTAGACAAGAGTTTGTTTAGCGAACATGGGCATTAATGGCGCTAGTTCGGCTAATTTTGTATCGACTTTCATGCAGTAATGAAACGGTCCGAGACCCCCCAAAACATGAGTTTTGGGTCCAATGGAGTGGAACGGGTGCGTTCGTTCCGGAAAAACCCAACGCAACTTCATTTAGCGAATTTGTGCATTAATGGCACCAGTTCGGCCAGTTTTGCATCGACTTTCGTGCTATAACGGAACGGTCCGAAACGCCACAAAACATGAGCTTTGGGTCCAATGGAGTGGATCTTGTGCGTTGGTTGCGAAAACTTAAGACGTGACTTCATTTAGTGAACTTGTGCGTTAATGGCTCCAGTTCAGCCAGTTTTGCATCGACCTTCGTGCAGTAACGAAATGGTCCGAAACGCCCCAAAACATGAGTTTTGGGTCCAATGGAGTGGATCACATGTGTTCGTTGCGAAAAAAGCCAACGCAACTTCATTTTGCGAACTTGGGCGTTAATGGCGCTACTTCGTCAAGTATTGCATCGACTTTCGTGCAGTAACGAAACGGTCCAAGACGCCCCAAAACATGAGTTTTGGGTCCAACGGAGTGGATCGGGTGCGTTGGTTGCGAAAAATTAAGTCGCGACATCATTTAGCGAACTTGTGCGTTAATGGCTCCAGTTCGGCCAGTTTTGCATTCACTTTCGTGCAATAACGAAACGGTCCGAAACGTCCCAAAATAGGAGTTTTGGGTCGAATGGAGTGAATCAGGTTCGTTGGTTGTGAGGAATTAAGACGTGACTTCATTTAGCGAACTTGTGAGTTAATGGCTCCACTTCGGCAAGTTTTGCATCGACTTTCGTGCAGTATCGAAATGGTCCGAAACGCCCCATAACATGAGTTTTTGGTCCAATGGAGTGGATCGGGTACGTTCGTTGCAAAAAATTCAAACGTGACTTCATTTAGCGAACTTGTGCGTTAATGGCACCAGTTCGGCCAGTTTTGCATCGACTTTCGTGCAGTAACGAAACGGTCCGAAATGCCCCAAAACATGAGTTTTGAGTCCAATGGAGTGGATCGGGTGGGTTCGTTGCGAGAAATTATGACAAAAGTTTGTTTAGCGAACTTGGGCGTTAATGGCGCTAGTTCGGCCAGTTTTGCATCGACTTTCGTGCAGTTACGAAATGCTCCGAGACGCCCCAATGGACTAGATCAAGTGCGTTCGTTGCGAAAAGGCCAACGCAACTTCATTTAGCAAACTTATGCGGTAATGGCACCAGTTCGGCCAGTTTTGCATCGACTTTCGTGCTGTAACGAAACGGTCCGGAACTCTTACTTACTAAACATTTTCTATTTTCATGAGTTTTGGGTCCAATGGAGTGGATGACAAGCGTTCGTTGAGAAAAAAGCCAACGCAACTTCAATTAGCGAACTTGTGCGTTAATGGTTCCAGTTCGGCCAGTTTTGCATCGATTTTCGTGCAGCAACGAAACGGTCCGAAACGCCCCAAAACATGAGTTTTGGATCCAATGGAGTGGATCGGGTGTGTTCGTAGTGAAAAATTAAGACAAGAGTTTGTTTAGCGAACTTGTGCGTTAATGGCGCTAGTTCGGCCAGTTTTGCATCGACTTTCGGGCAGTAACGAAACGGTCCGGGACGGCCCAAAACATGAGTTTTGGATCCAATGGAGTGGATCGGGTGCGTTGGTTGCAAAAAATTAAGACGCGACTTCATTTAGCGAACTTGTGCGTTAATGGCTCCAGTTCGGCCAGTTTTGCATCGACTTTCGTGCAATAACGAAACGTTCCGAACGCCCCAAAACAGGAGTTTTGGGTCGAATGGAGTGGATCGGGTTCGTTGGTTGCGAGAAATTATGACGTGAATTCATTTAGCGAACTTGTGAGTTAATGGCTCCAGTTCGGCAAGTTTTGCATCGACTTTCGTGCAGTAACGAAACGGTTCGAGACGACCCAAAACATGAGTTTTGGGTCCAATGGAGTGGAACGGGTGCGTTCGTTGCAAAAAAAAGCCAACGTAACTTCATTTAGCGAACTTGTGCGTTAATGGCACCAGTTAGACCAGTTTTGCAAACACTTTCGTGCTGCAACGAAACGGTCCGAAACGCCCCAAAATATGAGTTTTGGGTCCAATGGAGTGGATCACATGCGTTCGTTGCGAAAAAAGCCAACGCAATTTCATTTAGCGAACTTGGTCGTTAATGGCGCTTGTTCGTCAAGTATTGCATCGACTTTTGTGCAGTAGCGAAACGGTCCGAGATGCCCCAAAACATGAGTTTTTGGTCCAATGGAGTGGATCGGGTGCGTTGGGTTGCAAAAAATTAAGATGCGACTTCATTTAGCGAACCTGTCCGTTAATGGCTCCAGTTCGGCCAGTTTTGCATCGACTTTCGTGCAGCAACGAAACGGTCCGAAACGCCCCAAAATATGAGTTTTGGATCCAATGGAGTGGATCGGGTACGTTCGTTGTGAAAAATTCAGACATGACTTCATTTAGCAAACTTATGCGTTAATGGCACCAGTTCTGCCAGTTTTGCATCTACTTTCATGCAGTAACGACACGGTCCGAAATGCCCGAAAATATGAGTTTTGGATCCAATGGAGTGGATCGGGTGCGTTTGTTGCGAAAAATTAAGACAAGAGTTTGTTTAGCGAACTTGTGCGTTAATGGCGCTAGTTCAGCCAGTTTTGCATTGACTTTCGTGCAGTAACGAAATGGTCCGAGACGCCCCAAAACATGAGTTTTGGGTCTAATGGACTGGAACGGGTGCGTTCGTTGCGAAAAAAAGCCAACGCAACTTCATTTAGCGAACTTGTGCGTTAGCGGCATCAGTTCGGCAGTTTTGCCTCGACTTTCAAGCTGTAACGAAATGGTCCGAAACGCCCCAAAACATGAGTTTCTGGTCCAATGGAGTGGATCACATGCGTTCCATGCGAAAAAAGCCAACACAACTTCATTAAAAAAACTTAGGCGTTAATGTCGCTATTTCGTCAAGTATTGCATCGACTTTCGTGCAGTAATGAAACGGTTCGAGACGCCCCAAAACATAATCTTTGGGTCCAATAGAGTGGATCGGGTGCTTTGGTTCTGAAAAATTAATACGCGACTTCATTTAGCGAACTTATGCGTTAATGGCTCCAGTTCAGCCAGTTTTGCATCAACTTTTGTGCAGTAATAAAACAGTCTGAAACGCCCCAAAACATGAGTTTTAGGTCCAATGGAGTGGATCGGGTACGTTCGTTGCGAAAAATTCAGACGGGACTTCATTTAGCGAACTTGTGTATTAATGGCACCAGTTCAGCCAGTTTTGCATCGACTTTCGTACAGTAACGAAACGGTTCGAAATGCCCCAAAACATGAGTTTTGGGTCCAGTGGAATGGATCGGGTGCGTTCGTTGCGAAAAATTAAGACAAGAGTTTGTTTAGCAAACTTGGTCGCTAATGGCGCTAGTTCGGCAAGTTTTGCATCGACTTTCGTGCAGTAACAAAACGGTCCGAGACGCCTCAAAACATGAGTTTTGGGTCCAATGGAGTGGAACGGGTGCGTTCGTTGCGAAAAAAGCCAAAGCAACTTCATTTAGCGAACTTGTGCGTTAATGGCACCAGTTCTGCCAGTTTTGCATCGACTTTCGTGCTGTAACGGAACGGTCCGAAACGTCCCAAAACATGAGTTTTGGGTCCAATGGAGTGGATCACAAGCGTTCGTTGCGAAAAAAGCCAACGCTACTTCATTTAGCGAACTTGGGCGTTAATGGCGCTAGTTCGTCAAGTATTGCATCGACTTTCGTGCAGTAATGAAACGGTCCGAGATGCCCCAAAACATGAGTTTTGGGTCCAATGGAGTGGATCGGGTGCGTTGGTTGCGAAAACTTAAGACGCGACTTCATTTAGCGAACTAGTGCGTTAATGGATCCAGTTCGGCCAGATTTATATCGACTTTCGTGCAGCAACGAAACGGTCCGAAGCGCCCCAAAACATGAGTTTTGGGTCCAATGGAGTGGATCGGGTATGTTCGTTGCGAAAAATATAGACGTGACTTCATTTAGCGAACTTGTGCGTTAATGGCACCAGTTCGGCCAGTTTTGCATCGACTTTCGTGCAGTAACGAAACGGTCCGAAACGCACCAAAACATGAGTTTTGGGTCCAATGGAGTGGATCGGGTACGTTCGCTGTGAAAAATTCAGACATGACTTCATTTAGCGAACTTGTGCGTTAATGGCACCAGTTCGGCCAGTTTTGCTTCGACTTTCGTGCAGTAACGAAATGGTCCGAAACGCCACAAAACATGAGTTTTGGGTCCAATGGAGTGGATCGGGTGCGTTCGTTGTGAAAAATTAAGACAACAATTTGTTTAGCGAATTTGTGCATTAATGGCGCTAGTACGGCCAGTTTTGCATCGACTTTCGTGCAGTAACGAAACGGTCCGAGACGCCCCAAAACATGCGTTTCGGCTCCAATGGAGTGGATCACATGCGTTCATTGCGAAAAAAGCCAACGCAACTTCATTTAGCGAACTTGTTCGTTAATGGCGCTAATTCGTCAAGTTTTGCATCGACTTTCGTGCAGTAACGAAACGGTCCGAGACGCCCAAAAACATGAGTTTTGGGTCCAATGGAGTGGATCGGGTGCGTTGGTTGCGAAAAATTAAGACGCAACTTCATTTAGCGAAATTGTGCGTTAATGGCACCAGTTCGGCCAGTTTTGCATCGACTTTCGTGCAGTAACGAAACGGTCCGAAACGCCCCAAAACATGAGTTTTGGGTCCAATGGAGTGGATCGGGTACGTTCGCTGTGAAAAATTCAGACATGACTTCATTTAGCGAACTTGTGCGTTAATGGCACCAGTTCGGCTAGTTTTGCATCGACTTTCGTGCAGTAACGAAATGGTCCGAAATGCCCCAAAACATGAGTTTTGGGTCCAATGGAGTGGATCGGGTGCGTTCGTAGCGAAAAATTAAGACAAGAGTTTGTTTAGCGAACTGTGTCGTTAATGGCGCTAGTTCGGCCAGTTTTGCATCGACTTTCGTGCTGTAACGAAACGGTCCGAAACGGCCCAAAACATGAGTTTTGGATCCAATCGAGTGGATCACATGCGTTTGTTGCGAAAAAAGCCAACGCAACTTCATTTAGCGAACTTGTGCGTTAATGGTGCTAGTTCGTCAAGTTTTGCATCGACATTCGTGCAGTAACGAAATGGTCCGAGACGCCCCAAAACATGAGTTTTGGGTCCAATGGAGTGGATCGGGTGCGTTGGTTGCGAAAAACCTAGATGCGACTTCATTTAGCAAACTTGTGCGTTAATGGCTCCAGTTCGTCGAGTTTTACATCGACTTTCATGCAGTAACGAAACGGGCCGAAATGCCCCAAAACAGGAGTTTTTGATCCAATGGAGTGGGTCGGTACGTTCGTTGCAAAAAATTCACACGTGACTTCATTTATTGAACTTGTGCGTTAATGGCACCAGTTCGGCTAGTTTTGCAAAGACTTTCGTGCTGTAACGAAACGGTCCGAAACGCCCCAAAACATGAGTTTTGGGTCCAATGGAGTGGATCACATGCGTTCGTTGCGAAAAAAGCCAACGCAACTTCATTTAGCGAACTTGGGCGTTAATGGCGGTAGTTCGTCAAGTTTTGCATCGGCTTTCGTCCAGTAATGAAACGGTCCGAGACGCCCCAAAACATGAGTTTTGGGTCCAATGGTGTGGATCGGGTGCGTTGGTTGCGAAAAATTAAGACGCGACTTCATTTAGCGAACTTGTGCGTTAATGGCTCCATTTCGGCCAGTTTTGCATCGACTTTCGTGCAGCAACAAAACGGTCCGAAACGCCCCAAAACATGAGTTTTGGGTCCAATGGAGTGGATCGGATGCGTTCGTTGCGAAAAATTTAGACAAGAGTTTGTTTAGCGAACTTGGGCATTAATGGCGCTAGTTCGGCTAATTTTGTATCGACTTTCATGCAGTAACGAAACGGTCCGAGACGCCCCAAAACATGAGTTTTGGGTCCAATGGAGTGGAACGGGTGCGTTCGTTCCGGAAAAAGCCAACGCAACTTCATTTAGCGAACTTGTGCATTAATGGCACCAGTTCGGCCAGTTTTGCATCGACTTTCGTGCTATAACGGAACGGTCCGAAACGCCCCAAAACATGAGTTTTGGGTCCAATGGAGTGGATCACATGCGTTCGTTGCGAAAAAAGCCAACGCAACTTCATTTTGCGAACTTGGGCGTTAATGGCGCTAGTTCGTCAAGTATTGCATCGACTTTCGTGCAGTAACGAAACGGTCCGAGACGCCCCAAAACCAGAGTTTTGGGTCCAATGGAGTGGATCGGGTATGTTCGTTGCGAAAAATTCAGACGTGACTTCATTTAGCGAACTTGTGCGTTAATGGCACCAGTTCGGCCAGTTTTTCCTCGACTTTGGTGCAGTAACGAAACGGTCCGAAACGCCCCAAAACATGAGTTTTGGGTCCAATGGAGTGGATCGGGTACGTTCGTTGCGAAAAATTCAGACGTGACTTCATTTAGCGAACTTGTGCGTTAATGGCACCAGTTCGGCCAGTTTATCATCGACTTTCGTGCAGTAACGAAATGGTCCGAAATGCCCCAAAACATGAGTTTTGGGTCCAATGGAGTGGATCGGTTGCGTTCGTTGCGAAAAATTAAGACAAAAGTTTGTTTAGCGAACTTGTGCGTTAACGGCGCTAGTTCGGCCAGTTTTGCATCAACTTTCGTGCAGTAACGAAACGGTCCGGGACGCCCCAAAACATGTGTTTTGGGTCCAATGGAGTGGATCGGGTGCGTTGGTTGCGAAAAATTAAGACGCGACTTCATTTAGCGAACTTGTGCGTTAATGGCTCCAGTTCGGCCAGTTTTGCAACGACTTTCGTGCAATAACGAAACGGTCCGAAATGCCCCAAATTAGGAGTTTTGGGTCGAATGGAGTGGATCAGATTCGTTGGTTGCGAGAAATTAAGACATGACTTCATTTAGCTAACTTGTGAGTTAATGGCTCCAGTTCGGCAAGTTTTGCATCGACTTTCGTGCAGTATCGAAACGGTCCAAAACGCCCCATAACATGAGTTTTTGGGTCCAATGGAGTGGATCGGGTACGTTCGTTGCAAAAAATTCAAACGTGACTTCATTTAGCGAACTTGTGCGTTAATGGCACCAGTTCGGCCAGTTTTGCATCGACTTTCGTGCAGTAACGAAACGGTCCGAAATTCCCCAAAACATGAGTTTTGAGTCCAATGGAGTGGATCGCGTGCGTTCGTTGCGAAAAATTATGACAAAAGTTTGTTTAGCGAACTTGGGCGTTAATGGCGCTAGTTCGGCCAGTTTTGTATCGACTTTCGTGCAGTAACGAAATGGTCCGAGACGCCCCAAAACTTGAGTTTTGGGGCCAATGGACTAGATCGAGTGCGTTCGTTGCGAAAAAGCCAACGCAACTTCATTTAGCAAACTTGTACGTTAATGGCACCAGTTCGGCCAGTTTCGCATCGACTTTCGTGCTATAACAAAACGGTCCAAAACTCTTACATATTAAACATTTTCTATTTACATGAGTTTTGGGTCCAATGGAGTGGATGACAAGCGTTCGTTGCGAAAAAAGCCAACGCAACTTCATTTAGTGAACTTGTGCGTTAATGGCTCCACTTCGGCCAGTTTTGTAACGACTTTCGTGCAGCAACGAAACGGTCTGAAACGCCCCAAAACATGAGTTTTGGGTCCAATGGAGTTGATCGGGTGCGTTCGTTGCGAAAAATTAAGACAAGAGTTTGTTTAGCCAACTTGTGCGTTAATGGCGCTAGTTCGGCCAGTTTTGCATCGACTTTCGTGCAGTAACGAAACGGTCCGAGACGCCCCAAAACATGAGTTTTGGGTCCAATGGAGTGGATCGGGTGCGTTCGTTGCGAAAAAAGCCAACGCAACATCATTTAGCGAACTTGTGCGTTAATGGCACCAGTTCGGCCAGTTTTTCATCGACTTTCGTGCTGTAACGGAATGGTCCGAATCGCCCCAAAACATGAGTTTTGGGTCCAATGGAGTGAATCACATACGTTCGTTGCGAAAAAAGCCAACGCAACTTCATTTAGCGAACTTGTGCGTTAATGGCTCCAGTTTGGCTATTTTTGCATCGACTTTCATGCAGTAACGAAACGGTCCGAAACGCCCCAAAACATGAGTTTTGGGTCCAATGGAGTGGATCGGGTACGGTCGTTACGAAAAATTCAGACGTGACTTCATTTAGCAAACTTGTGCGTTAATGGCACCAGTTCGGCCAGTTTTGCATCGACTTTCGTGCAGTAACGAAACGGTCCGAAATGCCCCAAAACATGAGTTTTGGGTCCAATGGAGTGGATCGGGTGCGTTCGTTGCGAAAAATTAAGACAAAAGTTTGTTTAGCGAACTTGGGCGTTAATGGCGCTAGTTCGGCCAGTTTTGCATCGACTTTCGTGCAGTAACGAAACGGTCCGAGACGCCCCAAAACATGATTTTTGGGTCCAACGGACTAGATCGGGTGCGTTCGTTGCGAAAAAAGCCAACGCAACTCCATTTAGCGAACTTGTGCGTTAATGGCACCAGTTCGGCCAGTTTTGCATCGACTTTCGTGCTGTAACGAAACGGTCCGTAACTCTTACTTATTAAACATTTTCTTTTTACTTGAGTTTTGGGTCCAATGGAGTGGATGACATGCGTTCGTGGCGAAAAAAGCCAACACAACTTCATTTAGCGAACTTGGGCGTTAATCGCGCTAGTTCGTCAAGTTTTGCATCGACTTTCGTGCAGTAATGAAACGGTCCGAGACGCCCCAAACCATGAGTTTTGGGTCCAATGGTGTGGATCGGGTGCGTTGGTTGCGAAAAATTAAGACGCGACTTCATTTAGCGAACCTGTGCGTTAATGGCTCCAGTTCGGCGAGTTTTGCATCGACTTTCATGCAGTAACGAAACGGTCCAAAACGCCACAAAATAGGAGTTTTGGGTCCCATAGAGTGGAACAGGTACGTTCGTTGCGAAAAATTCACACGTGACTTCATTTAGCGAACTTGTGCGTTAATGGCACCAGTTCGGTCAGTTTTGCATCGACTTTCGTGTAGTAAGGAAACGGTCCGAAATGCCCCAAAACATGAGTTTTGGGTCCAATGGAGTGGATCACATGCGTTCGTTGCGAAAAAAGCCAACGCAACTTCATTTATCGAACTTGTGGTTAATGGCGCTAGTTCGTCAAGTTTTGCATCGACTTTCGTGCAGCAACGAAACGGTCCGAAACGCCAAAAACATGAGTTTTGGTTCCAATGGAGTGGATCGGGTACGTTCGTTGTGAAAAATTCAGACATGACTTCATTTAGCGAACTTGTGCGTTAATGGCACCAGTTCGGCCAGTTTCGCATCGACTTTCATGCAGTAACGAAACGGTCCGAATTGCCCCAAAACATGAGTTTTGGGTCCAATGGAGTGGATCGGGTACGTTCGTTGCGAAAAAAGCCAACGCAACTTCATTTAGCGAACTTGTGCGTTAATGGCGCTAGTTCGTCAAGTTTTGCATCGACTTTCATGCAGTAACGAAACGGTCCGAGACGCCCCAAAATATGAGTTCTGGGTCCAATGGAGTGGATCGGGTGCGTTGGTTGCGAAAAATTAAGACGCCACTTCATTTAGCGAACTTGTGCGTTAATGGCTCCAGTTCGGCGAGTTTTGCATCGACTTTCTGCAGCAACGAAACGGTCTGAAACGCCCCAAAACATGAGTTTTGGGTCCAATGGAGTGGATCTGGTGCGTTGGTTGCCAAAACTTAAGACGCGACTTCATTTAGCGAACCTGTGCGTTAATGGCTCCTGTTCGGCCAGTTTTGCATCGACTTTCGTGCAGTAACGAAACGGTCCGAAACGCCCCAAAACATGAGTTTTGGGTCCAATAGAGAGGATCGGATGTGTTCGTTGCGAAAAATTAAGACAAGAGTTTGTTTAGCGAACTTGGGCGTTAATGGCGCTAGTTCGGCCAGTTTTGCATCGACTTTCGTGCAGTAACGAAACGGTCTGAGACGCCCCAAAACATGAGTTTTGGATCCAATGGAGTGGATCGGGTGCGTTCATTGCGAAAAAAGCCAACGCAACTTCATTTAGCAAACTTGTGCGTTAATGGCTCCAGTTTGGCAAGTTTTGCATCGACTTTCGTGCAGTAACGAAACGATCTTAAACGCCCCAAAACATTAGTTTTGGGTCCAATTGAGTGGATCGGGTACGGTCGTTGCGAAAAATTAAGACGGGACTTCATTTAGTGAACTTGTGCGTTAATGGCTCCAGTTTGGCCAGTTTTGCATCGACTTTCATGCAGTAACGAAACAATCTGAAACGTCGTCCAATGGAGTGGATCGGGTACGTTCGTTGCGAAAAATTTAGATGTGACTTCATTTAGCGATCTTGTGCGTTAATGGCACCAGTTCGGCTAGTTTTGCATCGACTTTCGAGGAGTAACGAAACGGTCCGAAATGCCCCAAAACATGAGTTTTGGGTCCAATGGAGTGGATTGGGTGCGTTCGTTGCGAAAAATTAAGACAAAAGTTTGTTTAGCGAACTTGGGCGTTAGTGGCGCTAGTTCGGCCTTTTTTGCATCGACTTTCGTGCAGTAATGAAACGGTCCGACACGCCCCAAAAAATGAGTTTTGGGTCCAATGGAGTGGATTAGTTGCGTTCGTTGCGAAAAAAGCCAACGCAACTTCATTTAGCGAACTTGTGCGTTAATGGCTCCAGTTCGGCCAGTTTTGCATCGACTTTCGTGCAGCAACGAAACGGTCCGAAACACCCCAAAACATGAGTTTTGGGTCCATTGGAGTGGATCGGGTGCGTTCGTTGCGAAAAGTTAAGACAAGAGTTTGTTTAGCGAACTTGTGCGTTAATGGCGCTAGTTCGGCACGTTTTGCATCGACTTTCGTGCAGTAACGAAATGG